>NC_135497.1:505553211-505823211 GCF_052857255.1 Amblyomma americanum
TTCTCCGCGCCATCCCACGACGAATGCCTTGGTGCAGTCTGTTTGTGCTGCCTCATTTTCAGCAGCGCGTAGCAGCTCGAGGACAGAGCACTGAACGACACGAAGACATGCAAGCGTTGAAGAAATGCTTTGGGGCTGACAAGATGTCGTGTTAGCAGGCTATATTTGGTCTAACAAGATGGCATACTAAACAGCGCCAAGAAGAGGCATAAAAAGACACCAAAATGACCCGAACCTGCAAATGGTCTTTATTTTCGAAGGTACGAACATATCTATAGATGCCTTGCACGTGTCGTCACTTCCGGCCACATCAACAGCTAGCGGCCATGCTGCCGAACCATTCGCTTCGTCCGCGCGCTTGCGTCCGCTCCGTATACCCGTGACACCGGACCGCTCCCGAGGCGCTTTGAATTGTTCTTACATATTCGGACGCGATGCCTCCTCCTCAGAGGAATGAGCCGTTCAGTGCGAGCTATTTCTCTGAACTTGTTGGATCTGCGCGCGTACGCTATGAAGGAAAAGTGCAAATGTGCGACGACAGGGACCCGCACACGCTGAGACTGGGTGTTGATACAACGATGGACGCTGATGTGTTACCTGCAGTGACTCACGGGGATATCGTGAACTATTTAGTGTACTCCTCTAGTTTTGTTACATTAGAAGAAATGAAAGCATTCAAATCATTAGAGGCGCATAACTATTTCACCAGCGGGTGGGTGAGAAGCCAATCTGCGGTGTGACTACAAGACGAGAAGGTGCTTCTTCTCGGAGAAGTAAGCTTAAGGAACCTTTCTGGCATGTTTCTCAGTGAGCATACGCAAAGAAATGACCATTGCAATTTATGCAAATGAAAGATAAACCGTGCTTCTGTCTGTGCCGGCAGCGCTAAGTGACAGGAAAATTTCAGACGTCCGCGTAGGGAAATTTGCGGAGCATGGCGATTAGTAGAAGCTTCACTGGAAAAAATGCAGTGATGAAGAAGATAAACTATGCCTGTCCGCTTACAATGCTGGAGCACTGAAAATTTGTTCTGTCCGAGACCACTTTGTCTGGTGTGCATATGCGCATTTTGTGCAAACAAAAAATGTGCACTGTTATGTACAACTTCACAATATTTTTGCAGGTCAACCATTCCCAACGGCTCAGCGACCACCCACTTAAAGCCTGGATCTTATGCAAGACAAATGGCACTGTGCTTGTTGCCCATTGCACCTGCATGGCAGGTACAGGCGAGACATGCTCGCATGTTGGAGCTTGTCTCTTTGCTACGGAAACTGCAGTGCGTATCAGGAACTCAGTTTCATGCACCCAGAAAGAAAACACATGGCTGCCAGCCTATGTTGAAAAGGTGCAGTTTTAACGGCTGAGAGATATCAACTTCACTTCGTCGAGAGGGCGTAAAGAGCAGAATGATGGCACACGTGCTGAAGGTCAGCAGAAGAGGAGGAGGTTGGAAATCCCAGGACCTCCTCCAGAAGAGATTAACGCACTTTATGATGACATCGGAAAAGATGGTGCAGTGCCAGCGCTTTTCTCTGTGCTTGAGCATAGATGTGATGTGTTCCAGGAACCAGTTAAAAAGCCAGCAGCACACCTAAGAAATCTGTTCACTGACGATGCGTTAGGCGACAGCTACGACGTGCTCGTGAACAAAGCAAGAGAATTCATGTCTACTTTAACCATTTCAGAGGGCACTGTAAAAAAAGTAGAGTCATTAACGAAGCAGCAGAGAGACTCTCCCTCCACATTGGTTCCTTTACAGAGCAGGAAGAATAACTGCTTCTTTAATGAAGAAAGCATGCCACACTAAAGTAGCAAATCCTAGTGTGTCCCTAATAAAAGAGATTTGCTATCCAGAAGTCCAAAATATGAAGGCGCAAGCTATCATGTGGGGTAGGAATCATGAGAGGGATGCCTTAACAGCTTATGCAAATAGTGAAGGCACAAAACATGACAATTTCAAATTGTCGAAGTCAGGCCTGCACCTCAGCACTAGGTACCCTTTTGCTGGGGCTACACCAGATGCTCTGGTCTCGTGTAGCTGTAAACTAGGAAGCGCAAAATACCGGACAACGGACAGAGTAAGGGACACAAAAAACAGGTAAAATACCGTCGTCCGGTATTTTGCGCTTCCTAGTTTACAACATGCATCACCAACTAACCCGGTAGCTTGCTCTCATGTAGCTGCTGCGGAAAAGGTGTAGCAGAGTTTAAATGCCCATACGTGCTTAGGAATGCAACTACATTAATTGAAAACACGTGCCTGACTGAAGTTAATGGGATCATGCAGCTTCAGAAAAGCCATGCATATTATTATCAAGTGAAAACACAGATGGCTTTGTGCCAAGTGAAGTATTGCGACTTTGTAGTTTGGGCACGGAGTCGTCTTCACATAGAACGCATCAAGTGGGATGAAGAATTCTGTGAAAACATCTTCTCAATTTCAGAAAGGTTCTTTGTGAATGCAGTGCTCCCTGAACTGTGTGCCAAGTATTTCACAAGGCAGAAGGACAGCATTGGTACAACTGCATTGTGTAAACAGGCGTATTGTTATTGTAATGGACCAGAGACTGGCAAAATGGTTGCTTGCGACAGCGAAGCCTGCGTGTACAAATGGTTCCATTTTTCTTGCGTCGAACTGACCCGAGCACCTAAAACTAAGCAGTGGTACTGCCCACAGTACAGAGGAGGTGAAGAGAAACAGCGTGCTTAATTTTGATTTTATTGCACAGGGTAGTTGTGGTAGCAGATGCTTCAGTGTGCTTCAAACTGAGTCCAACTTCTATGCATCTCTACAGCGGATGTTTAGTTCTCCTTTCCTCTGTAATACATATGTGTACTGTTATCACAAGAGCTCAGTGTATTATACCCTGTGCCCAGTTGCACTTCCCATGTGTTGCTTTGTTTGGGAAATACTGTCTGTCTGGGTTTATGGAGCTGTTGATAGCAGATCAGTGCAAGCCTAACCATACCAGTACCGTACAACAGTTGCTGTCTGTAAGTGTTTTGAAAGTGCAGCCAAAACAAGCAAATATGTAGCTTCGTAGCCTTTCACGTCCTTGCATCAAAGAGCTACCCACTGATTCTGCAACTCCATGTATGGTACGAAAAGGGCAGGTATGATACATTAACACATGATGTTTGCTTTGGACTTTGAGCATTGTTCTTGACAGTATAACTTGTCATATCCTGAAGCGTCCTTTAACATGCACCGAACAGCAAACAGGGTTTTTAGTGCATTGAGCCCACCCAACATTCTTGACAGTACAACTTGTCATACCCGAGGTTTTCTTTAACGTGCACTGAACAGCACACGGGCATTTTTTGTGTGTTATCCATGCCAACCACTGGCATCCAACTGTTCAGTTGACCCAAAGTCTGTGTACTAAAAGGCTTTTAAGTCTTGCACCAGCTTGGCTACCACTCTGAGCAGAACCTATTGAACTCATTGAAGTTTTCACATATGAACTGTACACACATGGCAATGTTTGACGATTGAATGGCTTATTACAAATACACAAATTCAAATACAGAAGGAAAGGGTACTTGTTGGTCATGGCAACTGCTAAAATTATTTCTAAACACCTGATCTGCAGCTGACAAAAATATAAGGGCAGGGAAGAACCACATATACCACGAGAAATCAGTATACACATGCATTCCTCGTACAAACTGCAAACCATACCAAACCAGAGCACTATAGTGTGCAGTACTTGCTTACGCCCACACCTCTAAAAATAGGCACAGTGATAACGTTTGTAGGATGCCGATTTCCAGAAAAATTTTGTTTTGTGTATTGAGGCAAAAAGCATGAGGAGGTATGTATACTCCATACCATGAAAAAATACCATTTGATTGGCTAGTGAGAGAAGGCACAAATAAATTATTTTCTGCTAATCTGCATCCCACAAACTTCTGTCCATGACCACATTACTGCACTCGTGCATAAATCCCCAGTTATGGTGGGCACCCATCAACAGATTCGGGCACATTCTCTCTGCTGGGTTCCTTCAATGCTACGACAATCGAAGGGCATAAATTGGACAGCGCGCAGCACACGGTCACAATTTTGTCGAGTGGAGCGATTCTGTCACCTTGTCGACATGTCACATAGTCAATTGGAATGACAGACTTCAGCAGCAGAAACTTGTTCCTTATGAGTCCGATTAGTCTTTCCACGTGAATACGTACATTAGCAAGCTGCCTTGCGCTTTCCACTTCTGCAGCCGACAGCTGTTTCTTGCCTTTTGTGTATGCTGGCAGATGTAGCCGGGCACAGTAGAAACCAACACTGTCTGCGATGTTAAGCCCTCGATCTGCTAGAACAACGTCTCCAGGAAGTAAGTTGTCTAGGAGCCCGCAGTGTTCCGTGATATGTTTGTCACATACTCGGCCTCCCCAGCCCTCCGAGATGAACGTGACAATACCCTGTGGGGCAATCCCTATCAAGTACTTTGCAGTGTTGCTGCCCTTGCAAGTCGACCACGTTTCACGCCTCGGTAAGTATGAGGACGGTCTCTCATTCTTGATTTCAAAACAGTCTATGAAGACGGCCACACCACTGCTGAATCAATCATAGAATGTTTGCGGCATGGTGCGCTGCAGCGCACTTCGTTCGGGCCACATAACTTGAGACTTCAAGCGGCAGTAAGCTACATGAAGCCATTTGCCAAAAATACGTGAGACAGTAGATTCAGACACATTGAATCTGAAGGCCAGGTCAGCATTCTGAAGATTTAGCTTGATCTTCATCAGGGAGAGCACAAATTCTTGAAATTTGCCAGGCTGTTGTTCACACTATGTGAAACAAATGGCTCTAGCATTTTGAAAATTGCAAGAAGCATTGTGAAGCTTGCCATCCCTATGTAGAATACTACCTTGGGCTCTGAACTTCTCAATGATTCTTCTGTCATCTCAAGCTTCACCCTTTCGGAACGTGTAGTGTACACGCAGTAGTTGCGTCTGATGCATTCTTGTTCTAATGCCCCAATGTCGCTCATGCCATGTCTGTCTGCACATAAACACCTGGAAGAGAACGTTCATCGTTTAGCGGTCGTGTGAAAGAAAGAGTTGGCGAAGAGCCGGACTGCAGGACGACCACGTAATTATTTCTTAAGTTAAGGCTATGACAGCATGGTGCAAGGCCGACTCACCTGTTTCTTCTCTGGCGTCGACCTCCTCAGCCTGATGCGGCAATGGGGGAACATCGGGCTCTTCCGACCCGGTCATCTCGGCCCGTCGTTTTCGCTTCCGTCGTTGCTGGCTGCGATCGTGGCGATCCGAGCCGACTCGCCTAGTGCTGTAGCCGAGATGCAATGACGGGGCCCAGTCTGGGTTTGTATTGTCAAACAAATCGGCAGGCGCCCCTGCAAATCAAAATCAGGTTGTAGTCCTTGCTTCCCACGTTTTCACTGACATTTACTTCACGGCACAAGCATCTTACCTGTGGTGAAGTGTGCTCCGCACTCACGTAACTTGGGGTTGTCCGTGTCCAAGTCGGCTCGCTTAATTCGTGACAGCCACAGCGTGCGCCGATTTGCACTAAGCGTCTTTGAACGCTCGCACTTGTCTGCTATGATCCTCGGAATTCGGTAGAAATTTGTGTTCGTCGGCTTCTTCTTTCTCCTTGAGCTGTCGATACGGTTTGAGCAGCCAACTATAGCGCACAAAACCATACTGAAGCTGTGGAGAGACGCAGACGAAAACGACGCGAGCTGACAAATGCTTCCACACCGGCGGTAAGCTACGAGCGGAAAGGCGGCGGTGGTTCGGCAGCATGGCCGACTGGCATACGATGGACGCCGGATGTGACGTCGGTGCAAGGCATCTATAGGCAGAAGGCGGAACATGTGGCACAGGAGGGTTGAAGTTTCAATCAACTTCAAGCTAATGCGTGTAAAGAAAAAACAAAGGACAACTAAAAACAAGCTAATGTGTGTAAACATAAACAAAGAAAAAATTTCAGCAATGAATTTATACTATCTTGCGCCATGCGAGAGCACAGCGATAGCTATTACGCTGTGCTACGTGCCCGCCCTAAATAGATGTGTTTCCTTATCACTTCCTGCGCCTCGCTACCAATTGTAAACTGCTGTTCCCTTCCAAGGCTGTTGAACATTCCTTTGGTTTTTTGGTCGGTTGGTAACAACCTTATTTTTCGTTGGTTTTCTGCATAGAAATTTTTAGACACCATTCTGCTCCGCTATACCTCTAAACCGGTATACGTCTCCGCTAAAACGTCTCCGGTATGCGAAAAACGTCTATTGACAGGTATCGTTTTAAAACACGATAAGAAGAACCGATCTTTGTCGACACGCATTCCGCTTTCAGCCGCTGTTTTGGAAGGCAAAGCCCAGTTGTTGGTCAGCCCATGCCGGCGTCAAAAGGGGCGGCGTGAACAGGTGGCTTAAGTACGCGGGGGACAAGGCACGGGGGCCTTTGGTTTTTTCCGGCGGAAAACTGCGCGAGAAGACGGTGCATCTGCTACGTACTAAGAAGTTCTGCAACTTGGGCAAGGGCTCCCTCTTTTTGATTTCCGCCCCAAACCTACTCTACAGTTCTTTTTTTTCCTCGCTTAAACCGCGGTTTTCCGATCGCACTGTTTTCCGCTTCAGGTGAGCCCTTTCTCAGGGTGTTTGCAGCTTTTTGTTTTGCCGTAATAGAGGCGACGTTCGTGTTTTCCTTCGCATGCGTTAATGTTCAACGAGCCCTTTGCTCATGAATCTCTTTTAATCAGGATGTATGGCCTTTAATGGATTCATAATACGAATCCTAGCCTAGACAGAGCCTCAGGCCCATCGGTCGACGAGAGTAAGCACGCCAAAGCCACAAGACGCTTCAAGTGGCATGGGTGGGTGGTGCAGTCGTGCCATTTGTTTAGTCATATCAGCTGGTGTGATAACGTTGTGCCATCATAGTGCCATCAGAAAAGAGCACGGAAGGCTGCGAAGCTCGCTGGACCCGACCGAGAATGAACAACTGCTGGCGTTCATCCTGCGCGGTGTTTGAATTTGTTTGCACTAAATGCTGCGGTAACTCTGAGCGGTTTGCGACATGCAAATTCTCCCCGGGAATATTTCATGCAGGGCAGCAACAACCATTGCGCGTGTCGCATCAGAGATCGCGTAACTTTCTCTACGCCGTTCCGAGATTCGCCGCGATCACATTTATTGCCGCGTGGCTGCAAAGAGGCGACTGCGGGGATCAAACTCCTGCCACCGCTATTCGCTGTCGGTCTCCCGCAAATAAGCGCTGCGACGTGACTTGCAGAGGAAAGTGCGGGAAATCCTGCGGGCGCGATCTGGGATCAACTCAGCGGGGCCGCTTTCAGCGGGGAAATCTCATGCGGGCGCTTTGCCGCCCCGACATGCAGATCTCGAGAGAGGAGAGGAAAAAAAAACGCCACAGCCGCTTGACAGGACGCATAAAGACCGAGAGGTCTGGAACAGTGGCCCCACCCCGCCAGTCGTTGGCGGGTCTCCCTGAACAGAAATGTTTCCGAAGGCGGTGAACTAGGAAAGTAAATAGGCGCCCTTTTCTTCCGTAAGCCCGTTTCCCCGACGCCGACTTTCTACAGGCTACTGGCGTGGTCAGTTGGGTCAAGTCCCCTTGGAGAGCAGCATACATGAATCCTTGCGGGCCGCTTCTACTACCGCTCCTACTGCTTGGCGCTGTGGTTGTTGAAAACGAATCAAAAACAAGCTCACCGCACAGGTGCGACAACTTACTGAGGCAATCTTGGGATAAGTGCTCGTCGAGCTCAAAGCGCTTTTGGTTTTGTTTCGGCTTCGAGTTAAAGGGCGGAAGAAAGTGAATAGACGAGCTCATTTTGGCGTCCCTCCACAGCCGCGACCGTCTGCCGATGCGAGATGAAAAACTGCCACCACGGCGAGGAAAGGTAATCGCCGTTTACAAGTTTCCGTCGCCTGGCTCTTCTCACAGCAATTGGCAGTACAAAGCTTATAGTTAGGTGTGCTGTTTGGCCTGCACTGCATTGCTCCTCGAAACCAGGCGCACGCCAGCGCACTTGAATACAGTCCGCAATGCATACCTATTCCACCAGCGACAATACGCGGTTCGTTCGTTTCATGCGAGTTTGGTTTCATTCATTTCTCTTTTACCACAAATCAGGTGCGCTGTGGTACACAGAGCACCTATAGCTCGTGCGTACACACTGAGGGCGCATGGGCACTTAGGACGGTGTCGACAACCACCCGCGCGTCCTCTCGGGGGCTCCGAGTATCAGAGGAGCTGACGACCCTCACTTCGTTACAGTATGTGCGGGGAGGGGGGCCTCCGTGCGCGCGCTGCTGCGTTGGCGAACAAAATGGAATCGCGTGCAGAGGTAGCTCTTGTTTACGCGAGTGCCAAGGCCGAGACAACACGCATCAAACTTGCTGAAATAAATGCTGCATATGTGTGCCAAACAGCGAGTGCACACTGAGCATTTTTTGAAAGACCAAACACCCAAAACGGAGAAAAGTGTTTCTTGCTTGGCTTTAAACAATTATTGAAGTTTTGGTCGTTATAGGTAGACCTAGAATATGCCCCAAAGTTGTTCCTTATGTTCGAAGTATGGCAAAACGGAGCTTGTGTTCCGACTTGGCGGCATCTGTACTGGCCGCTATAGGGTTGCTGCTTCAGGTTCCTAACTGCATAAAGTTTACGCGCTGCAGAATACGAGGCGTAGTTAATTTTGAAGTCTATAGCGCTAGAACATTCGTTTTCTTTTCCAATCACGGAGCAATGCGATTCGCTCAGAAAATGAAGATGCGCTTCGTGCTGTGCGCATTTCTTTAAGGTTTTGTACAAGCACAGCTTCGACGTTTGATTTTAAAATTTGTTATTTATTTTTAATTGCGATCTAAACATACTGTACGTTGTAAACTACGGAGACACAGCACCAACTTAAAGAGAAGCCTACATTCTTAGCCAGAACGAATTGACAGGGGCCGATGATTTTGTTAATCCTGGGATGAACCCGGTTGCCACAACAGTTGGGCCTTGTGGCGATGAATTGCATTGAGCTGATCGAACCGTTATTCTATGGCAAATCCCACGATTGGAGGTAAGTTTTTGTAGCGTAAGCAACGCCATTTTCCTCCAGATGGGACGCCATGGTGGCGCAGTGGTTATCGCGCTCGGCTGCTGAGAAAGACGCGGGTTCGATCCCGGCCGTGGCGGTCGCATTTTCGATGGAGGCGAAATTCTAGAGGCCCACGTACTGTGTGATGCCAGTGGACGTTAAAGAACCTTAGGTGGCCGAAATTATCCGAAGCCCTCCACTACGGCGTCCCTCATAGCCTGAGTCGCTTTGGCACGTTGAAGCCCCCTAAACCATAAATCATCTTCCAGATGAAGCAAAACTTTAAATTAATCATACCTGTTGTACACCCACATAAATTACAGTTCAGTTATTCTGGGCCACCACACCACTGGTAAATGTTGACAATGTTCTTTCACAAAAAAAAAACTCTTCATTGTATTCTAAATGTGTCGTACTAGAATTAATCTAAACTACAGTTAACTAAACACAAGGCAGTGACGGTTTAATAAACTTGCGAGTTCAGTGTATCTGTTTTCAAATAAAAGCAAGAACATGTACTGCCAAACACGACGAATTCTGAGAAAAGCTGTTCCAGGTAGCATTTCTGTGGCTGCACGACTTCGGGAGTACGTTTTTCATCCGTTAGTGCACGTTTTAATGCGAAATCATTTTATGGCTCATTGCCGACCAAACCCGGCGTTGTGAACAGCAGCAGTGGTCCCGAAAATCGGACGACATTATCGTGGTATCAAAGAAAACAAAAATTCCCTTCCGAAGGTGCGGGGAATTGAACGCAGCAATCTAATACCCCTGTCACACGGGACTTCTTCTTGGCCTTTGCCGTAAAGTTGTCTTACTGCACTAAAGGAGGAAAACCGAAAAGGAGCAGCGACGCTGCTACACGGCAAATCCAAAGGAGCTAGAACGCGGCCTCCGTGAATGCCAAAAGTCACCGCTGTGTGTGAAGCGGCGCTAGTAACATTATGAAATTAAAGCAGACGGTAGCACTTCAGCTAAGAGTGCTTTCGTTTATGTTGGAAAAAGTAGCTATCACGATAATAAACGAGCGTTCTGACGGTGAGAAACGGATATTTTGAAACAAAGTTTTTTTTTTTTTCATCGTTCTCGGTCCGACCACGGTAGGTGCACTTTTCCGTTCGGCTCCTCGTTGTGTTCGAGAAGCGTGCTTTGTTGCTTGTGTCTTTGTGCACACAAGCAAACTCAAAACACGCACACAACAAAGAGCAAACGAAGAAAAAACAGCAAAGCGTGATGCGCAAACACGTGTGTGTCGATGCGGCTGATGAAAAGCGTTCAAGTCCTTTCTTAGCAGTGTGGATGTCTTTAGTCATAGCCTCCTCTACGGTTAAGTGCACTGTAACGCAAAATTAACCATTAAATAAGATAAATTAGATATTTTTTTACGGTTTCAAAATTAAAATTGCGTCAATTTTTTATTCTTTGAGCTCGCTAGCTGGCGCTGCCGTCTGGGTTGCTCCTTTAAGCAACTTTAAGGCCGCTGACGGCCGCCTTTATTGCACGGACCTTTATCGCAAAGGTCTCGACGCTTTGCCGTGTAGATGCGCGTCACGCGCCTTTCGGGCAAGGGACCTTAATTTCTAAGGCCTTACAAGTGCCCGTGTGACAGGGGTATAAGACTGCAAGGTGACCACACAACCCATAGGCCACAAAACCGTGCCGCTTCTTGTCCAACAAAAATGAACCTATATACCAGGTGTTTCAGGGAAGACTCAAAAATATTTTTAAATAGGCTTTTGGGGGCAAAAGTATGCCATTTGCGTCATAGTATTACCAGCGTTGTTGGACACCGGAAAGCCCGTGAATTGTCTTCAGTAGTAAGCTGGTTAACTAATTTATGATAACTAACTTTTCGACTATTTGCAGATCGGCAACTGGTTGCAATTAGAAGTTTCTAGCCGGTCAGTAGTAATAGGCATATCAGTTTTTAGAATTTCGAAAACGCGATTACCCTCGGCCCTGCGGCTCGACAAAATGTGGCTGCATCGTGCGAAAATACATGCGGTTTCGAAAGCATGCAGACAAAGGCACCCCTCCAGTGCACGTAACTAGTCGAAAAAGCCGAATTTTGTCGAGCCGCAGCGCCAAGGGTAATCGCGTTTTAGAAAATTTAAAAGCTGGTACGGCTGTTACTAACGACCGGCTACAAGTCTCTAATTGCAACTAGGCGCTTAACTCTTCCAGTTAAAAAAATTAGTTAACCAGATTACTACTCAGGACGATTCACCGGTTTTCTGGTGTCCGCCAACGCTGCTAACACTGTGACGCAAAAGCCAGGTTTTTACCCGAAAAAGGCTATTTATAAATATTTTTGAGAGTGTTCGCTGAAACACCTGGTATGTGCGTTGCCTTACGACTGTATCCTAATGAGTAGGTGTGCCATTAAAAAGGAATAAAAAATGTAAAAATCAATAACAAACAAGAAGGAAATACAAAATAATAGAAACCAGTGACACATTTAAAAGCACGTAAGTAGTCTTAAGTGCCGTCCGTAATTTTTGCAGGCGATGGCTCCGTCGACGGTCCGGGCGTGGCCAAGGGGCCAGCTATGGAGCGGATGATTCCCCCAAGCGACTCGGGCTATGAGGGACGCCATAGTGAAGGGCTCCGGATTATTTCGACCCCCCGAGGTTGTATAACATCCACTGACACCTCACAGTACGCGTGTCTCTAACATTTCGCCTCCATCGAAATGCGGCCTCAGCGGTCGGGATCGAACCCATGTCTTTCGGTCAGCAGCCGAGCACCACAACCACTGAGCCACCGCGGCGGCAGAACCAGCAAAATATTGCTCGTGAAGTTGTCTTGTAAGAACACGAAACACGGAATAATCTATAAAGATGGCCTAAACCAGCACTGAGAGGCCAGAAAAGATATTCGCGCTGCACGTAGACTCAAAGGGCGCCACGAAAGCGGCGAAGGTGCTGTTAAACCGGTGCGTTTCACCTAAGATTTTGCACAATTTCTAAAAACAGGCTTTTTGAGTTGAAAGAGAGAAATTTTCAGCATAACGTTGTCAGCTATGTAGTAGATCAGAATATAGCTAAGACGTGGTAACTAGCAGACTGGTCAACAAATATTGAATACTTAACTTTTTAACTATTACTGTTAGGCTCCTTAATAATTGAGAGGCAGGTAGCCCGACATGAACAATATCCATGTCAGTTTCCACAATTTTGGCTACATCACGCCAAAATATCTGCGCTTCCGAGAACCTTGCCGGCAAAGTAACCTCTCCAGGGCACGTGACTCGCCGAAATAGCCGAAATTTGTTGGGCCACAGTGCCGAGGATAACCGCATTTTCTAAATTCAAAAACAGATATGGATATCATATACGGACGGCTACACGCCTCTTGATCATTAAGGAGTCGAAAAGTAATAGCTAAACAGTTAACTATTCAATATTAGTTAACAAGCCTGCTAGTTAGCACGTCGTAACTGTATTCTGCTGTACTACACCGCTGACAATGCTAGGCCGAAAAAAGCGCTCTTCTAACTGAAAAATCCCATTTTTAGAAATTGTGTAACATCTTAGGCGAAGCACACTGTAGATGGAGTCTAGTAGTGTAAGAAATTAGTTGTAGACCACAGTAAAAATCTGTGGCTATAAATAGGTCACAGACAGTAGCCCTATCAAATTTCAGCTGACCATGTCTGAGCATAGAGTTGTAGAGTCGGTATGCTTTGTTACCAGTAATGTGCGCTCTGTTTGTAGGCATTCGGTAGAGCTCCGAGGTACTTGGGCGGCACACATGTCCAGCAGTACCGGCATATTCAATTGGTGTATATCCGCACAACCCAACGACAGACGACAGCTCTTGGAACGATTCATCAGGGCACCAGAAATCGAAGGAACCTCATTTGTCAAGCGAACCGCTCCATCGATGCTTGGCTTGGCTTGAGCAGAAGACCGCAAAGTCATCTGAAGAGACTAATACTTTGAACTTTTTACCCGAGATACGAAAAACCCTAACGACATTACCATTCACAACGCTCAAACACAACTGTTCTAAGTAATGAACGAACAGTAGCGGAGATAACGGCCGACCTAGTTTTAAAGAGGGAAAGATAATAAGGGGTGTGTAGCAGTTATAGTAGCAAGGGGGTATACTGTTGCATACAAATGAACCCGCACTGGTGTGTTCTAAAATCGAGAAAGAAATGGCGGCCACGATCGAATTTTTTCAAAGGTCAATTCGAAGCATTGCTAAGTGTTTCTGAGAGTTTCAGCAGCACTGCAAGACTATAGGAGAAACATGTAGGTGGATTGTATTCATCAGCCCTTCCAGCCACATGTCTGAAGTGGTCCTAACAGAAGTAGACACTGGAAACTGCAGCCGATTCGTGAAGAACTTTATGAAATTGTTATATTTTAGCTTGATAGTATAACAAGTCTGTAGCCATCTAGAAATTGCAATTTTCCTCTATCGTTACTTTTTCGGCATTGGTACTGTGCTGGCGTTGGGCTTGTATCACGCTTCGTGTCTCTTAGGAGAACTCGATAGAATTATTGCTCTTGATAAAAATTGATTCTCGGGCTCTATGTTGATACGTTACCGCGCGTAGGTCAGCGAAATACGCAGCTTCTGCCTGAGAAAATTCAATATTAAAATTATCCCGCCACTCGATTGAAACTCGTGACGTCATTAGCGAAAAGGACTCCATGATCACTACTTCGAAGTGAATGGCGGTGCAGCATAGACTCTGAGATCTGGGCTAGAAATTCGGTGTCAGCTCACGGAGTTTACTTTCGGAATCAGCCGGAGGCGGTGACGCCTCTAGTTCGGTGATTGGTCTTTTATAACACACAAAAGCTCCGTTTTGGGTTAGAGTGGTGTCTTTTGTCGTTAGAATGCCGTAGTATATCGGTACAGACAAGCTTCAATTTGTCCTCACTGACCCTTTCAGTTCTGTCTAAGGATGAGAGCATTTAAGTAAATGAACTTTTAGCCTGTGATGAATTACAAGCTGCCATAGGTCAGCTGTCACTTTGAAAAATATCTGGACGCAATGGCATTTAGGACGAATTTTAAAAGGAGTTCAAATTCATCTTGTCACCAGCTCTACAAAAGCCTTCAACGACTAGTACTGATTCTGGAATACTGCAACAGTGTTTCGCGCCACAGGTACTTTTCGTTTCTTCATTGCTTTGACTTGACAAATCACAGCCACAGGCAGTAAGGCAGTTTAGGCACATTGGTAATTATTTATTTGTTAGAAATACCTTAAAGGCCCGCTTACTGTACATTAACTTCAAACAATCTCTGTGCGGCATCTTCACGTCTTTTATTTGACCAAATTGTGCCCGAGAAGTGCAGGCATCTGCTTTTTCATTACCCGCAATTCCGACATGGCTAGGGGTCCAGTAGAGTGTTATGTTACATTTTTGTGCTCTGACTTCAACTATATTATGTATAATCTTCATTATTAGGGGTTCAGCAGCATTTAAAGAGTGCAGTGCTGTGAGCACTCAGGGAATACTCAGGGAATCAGTGCAGATGATGCGTTTTTTTTTCATAATTTCTGTTACTATTTGATCTACAGCCACAGAGATGGAATAAAACTCGGCAGTAAAAACCTGTGCGCACTTTGGAAGTCGCATCATTGTTTCACTTTTGACTTGAACTACTGTGCTTCCAACATGCACTTCTGTATTTGAGTCATCAGTATAAAATTCAGTGTAGGTGTCATGTTTTTCTTCCAGTGAGAAGAATTCTTGTATCATGTGTTGTTGTGGCGTTGGCTTTTTGTCTAAATGCGTCAGTGTGAAGTCACATACTGCAGAGAGGCTGTACCATGCCGGCGAATGGTCTTGTTTCAGTGCAGTGTTAGGTACTAGCATCAAGTACAGGTAACTCTTCGCATTTATCTTCAAAGCACAAAACTAACGTCCTGAAAAAATGTAGTTTGTTGTTGAAGTACGTGATATGAAACTAAATTTGGTGCAAATATGAAACTGCTACGCATATAGATTCAGTAATGCATTTTATTTTAGCTATACCTGGTGCAGTTCTTGGGTAAATATAATTAACACCCTTGTAAAGTCACCTCAAGGTCTTAAATAATTGAGTAGAAAGTGCGCAAATTTTTTATGCCAGCATGTTCACAAAGCCCTGTCCTGCATATGACGCTATTCTTTTTTTAAATGATCATGTACTTATATGCATGCATAGTTACGTGAAAACGTTTCTCACAAAAATAACGAACATAATACTGCACGCGTAGGAAAAAAATATCGAGAAATAAATTGCACTCCTCAACGTCTCAGGAATCGTTTGCGACAAATAGAATAATTCTATTTTCGTGCGTTACGAAATTACGAAGGTGTGAGTGATGCCGATCACAGAAAATGTGAAAGGTCAGAAAACGAACCATAACTTTTATTTCCTCGTTTTTGGCCTCTTCGCTTGCGCTGTGGTCAAAGAAAGGCGGCCCTGAACTCAAAGAAAGCCTCAAAGAAATTACCTCACAATTTTCGTCGACCACGCATCTCGAAAGCGTACTTTATAAATCTCTACTGAATATTTTGCTATAATTTTTCGTCACTAAACAGAACACCCCAGGGCTAAGAAAGAAAATAATTCCAGAAATCAAAAATTTTCACCAAATCGACCAGTTTAACAAGGGGAGAAGCCGGCCTGGCTGGTGCGTGATCCTGCGGATAAAAACCGCGCTTAAGCGCCCGTCCTGTCATGTCTTCTGTGTATTCGTCCTAAAAGTTAGCGCTGCTTAAATTTTAACGAAAGAATATGCATAACCAACTAGCCCCGCAACGTGTTTTACTAAGTAAGCGGGACAGCTAGAGGAGAATGGGGACACGACGCTGTCCCTACTTTTCGCACAGCACGACACCTACGTATATCAGCAGACGGTGAGCGCACGTCTGCTCCACCGAAAAAACGCCAGCACATCCTCTCACTACTGTCCCGAAGTAAAATCATTCTGGCTAGAGCAGAGAGTCAAAAACTTCGTATTTTTTTTGAACGCCTAGCGTAGAAATCAACGCCAGAAACGCTTTATGTTTACTACTAACCATATATACAATACACAGTGGCGAACTATTTCTCTGAATACGCCGCACGTGGCCAACGCGAGCTGGTGTACTTCAAGAAATTACTAAGCTGTAAACATCAACCATTACTGTGATTCGCAGAAACTGAAAACGCGCCTGCAAGCCTTGAAAACCTGCGCTCAACACCTCTCCGCGACGACACTCCCTGGCTTTTTGCCTACCACGAGCTCGCTAGCGACTGCAGCGCCACCTCGTTTGTTTACAAACATGCAGGAGCTCTATACCTAGGTCCGCTAGGTCACTGAGGATACCGAACCTCCACGTAGTATCATAGTCCTTCTCTAGGTCGAAGAAGACGCCCGATACAGCGCTGCTTGTGGGTGAATGCCTCCTGGATGGTGTTTGCTAGGCTGACAAGGTGATCAGTAGTTGAACATGCCTTTTTAAATCCATATTGATGTATGTATGATATTCTCTGGAATTCAAGCACGAAACTCAGCCTTATGTTCACAACACTTTCGAATGATTTTGCACTACAGCTGGTGAAGGCTATCGGTCAGTAACCGCTAGGACTTGGTGGTTTTCCGGGTATCAGTAAGGGTACTTTAACTGCGTTTTTCCATGCCTCAGGTACTTTCCCAGTTGTTTAAATTTCATTGAAGAATTTTAACAGTGCCTCTAGGGCAGCTTCAGAGAGATGGGGAAAATATATAGCGTAATGCACATTGTCTGCGCCTGGTGCTGTCTTTACGCCGGAGAATAATACTCTATTTAATTACTGCAGTGTGAGCAGCCGATTGCGGCACTCGTGCATGCCTGCTCCAGAGGGGAGTTTTTGTTTTTATGCTATTGCTTTGTGCTCTTGGGATGTGTTTGTTTAGTTGGACGAACTTGACACTTGAGCAAAATGCTCGCCTAATCATGTCCAACTCTGTCGGACAAAATTTTAGAATATTGAAATATTGGAGGATACTCTTATGGAAATATTTAAGGTAATGGTCCATACTTCTGATGTGTAACAAATATCAAAATCTCTTTTAGCGTGTTTCCATCGATCGCATCGATCAGTTAATACCGCCATAGAAAACAAGTCGCTTTTAACGATAGAAAAAAACGAGAACAGCAAAAAAAAAGAAAAATCAACACTGCCGTCCTGAGCCGGCGGATATATTGATTATTATACTGAAACCTTACATCATACGAAAAAGCTGCGTTCATAAACTGTTTACCGATCAAGAAAGCTTTTGTACAGAATTGCTCGGTATGAATGATGTTTGTGTACAGGGTGTTGTCAACAACGGAGATGTGAAATAAATATGGTCAAAAGTGAATTTGTGAACTTGTTACCACATTTTCTTTGAGGGTGTTCGACTCTTTATAAAGGGCACATATTTCTGCCAGGAGGTTTGATCTGCATTTCTCCGAACGTACCGCGCTCTGGCCTTAGCCTTGTTAAAGATAAGTAGATTCTCTGCAGTGGGATAACGGCGGAGAGCGCCCCGGGCTTTGTTTCACTGTTTTTCTTTTGCGAATCTGCATTCTTGTGTCCACTATACTTTGTCACCAGTTCAGTGTGATGTGCTGTGTGGTTGAACAAAAGAGCAGGCGTCGCACATTGCAAAGTCATGCAACTCCTGGTTACCCAACTGGAGCGCCTCAGTAGCAGTGGTTTGGGATTAAACCATCGCCGCGAGGATTCTCACTTTGCGCAGTAGTACGTGCATTGGGAAGAAAGGGTCGCTCTCACCATCCTGTGATGCACAATAATGCACATCATCGCTGCAGGTCGTTCCCGAGCTTCCGGTGACACTGTCTCACCCTTCCGCCGGGTGCGGGAATGACACTTGTACGTGCTTTTTCCACTTTCCAAGAGCATATGCTATTCATTCGCATTGATGCTAACGCACTTTGGGTGGAAACGTTTTGTGCACTCAACGAAACTTATAATAAACTGCTGCTTTCCTTGGAAAGCAGCGTATAGCTGCATACACCATTCTTCGGCATCTTCTGTCGTGTGTGGGCATGTGTTCGCCCTATTTTAGTTGAGTTATGGCTTGAAAATCTCGAAACCAGCTCGTACATTGTACGCGCTGTGTGTACTGCCCCCCTCCCTCCTTTTCTTACTCCCGTAATTTCCACTATACAATCCGCGGACTATATACATGTCTATGCGAGCAATCTATCGGTACCGACTATAATGCGTTTTTATTTCTAAGGAGATCCATCATAAAATATCCAGCAAGATACTGACAATCACGATGTTTTTCTGATTAAAATTAACGCTGTGCTTCCTTTGCCATCGCGCAGCTCACTTCTTTTAGGCTTGCTTAGTGGCATACTTATCGATATCCTGATTTCTAAAATTGTTAATAGACGGGCTTGTGTTTAAAACGAAAAACGTCAACGACACCAGTCACAGACACTCGACTTCCATGTAGACGTGCGGCTGAGAGTTTCATCCCGCACACGGAAAGATGGTGAAGGGTGTGCGTGGTAGAAAAGAGCATATACTACAGCCGCGGTGGCTCAGCGGTTATGGCGCTCGGCTGCTGACCCGAAAGACGCCGGTTCGGCACCGGCCGCGGGGGTCGAATTTCAATGGAGGCGAAATTCTAGAGGCCCGTGTGCTGTGCGATGTCAGTGCACGTTAAAGAACCCCAGGTGGCCGAAATTTTCGGAGTCCTTCCCTACGGCGTGCCTCATAGCCTGAGTCGCTTTGGGACGTTAAACCCCCGCAAACCAAACCAAACCAGAAAAGAGCATCGATGCCTCCGAAAACAAGGCGAGCATCGCAGTGTGCTCTTCTGGGGACTAACGCAGTTACCGTACTTCTCCGGGTGTGCCATGCGGACTCTTTGTAAGGTGCGGACTTTATTTATTGTTTTTAAGGCAAAATAGTGCCCTGCGAAGTGTACACTGGATTCCGACTATATTGCGAAAATTGCGGCACTTTCTTCACATACTGCTCCCGTCGTTTTATTTTTCGGCTTGAACCTGTAACAGTTTGTCAGTGAGGAATTTCGTGCTCAAGCTTTCCCCTTCCCGCATTTCACTGACTCTCTGGGTGCGCCCCGTCGTGACGACGCCGCGCAATCAAAAGGCGCCGCCTGTGACCGGAACGAGTGAGAAAAGATAGCTTTGTCCTCGCAAGCCGTTCATGTGCAGGTGCCACAGTGCCTCAACAGTTCCCGGCGTATTGTATCCTCGAGGCTGCCGAATCCGTGAAGCGTTGCGTTTCCCAAATACTTGCGAATGCCGTGGGAGAAGCATTTAGGCGCGAAGCCGCGCGTGAGCTTCTCCAATGAGGTGCTTCACGTCTCGGAAGCTGGCCCTGAGCGGCGGCGCCTAGATGAAAGCAACGAGACCTCCGTGTTTGGGCTGCCTTTCCTTCTTCTTGACAGCAGTGCGACGCCCGACACACAAACTCGCGAAGCGACGCCGTCGTAGCACAGCTAGCTTTCTCGCGTCTGAAGCGCGCATTTCACGCTGGGCACGTTTTTGTCGCTGGCGTTTAATTTTTGACCAGTAAAAAGCGCGAAGCCCGTAGCGATTTTTCCGATGTCGCGACCTTTTTTTTTTTGTTCTTTCACTGCACAGGCCCTGCCCAAGCCCCGCAATCGCTTCAGCCCCGGTGCACAATTTGGGTTCGCACGATACCAAGCGAGACTGGTACTGAACTGCGGATACCCTTTTGGCTTCCGTTTCTATGCACTGCAGTCATATCGCACCATTCCTTGGGCGATGCGAAGGAAGTCAAGAGACAACACCGTTGGTTGTTAGAGGTTCCATTACGTGTCCTGACAAGGGACAGCTTTGCTTTGCTGAAACGCGTCGGTTTTCGCCGAACGTAAACAGAGCTTCCCACAGAGCGCAACTAGTGCGGCAAAAAAGGAGGATGGGGTGAAGGGTATGAAAAGGCGAACTGGCCCTACAGCGGCTTAAGTTGTAGTGCAGTGTGGTATCTGAGGGATGCGGTAAATGTCTCACACTTCATGACACTATATACAGACACCTGGGTGGGAAACAGGCACCTCGTATGCGGCCGCTGCGACTTAAAACGGTTCGAGGCTACACATCTGCGCCTGGTCACCGACACTACAGGGATGCATGTACGGTTGTAGCCTCTCTAATGAGATGCTTCGTTCCGTCAGGCACCCTAGTGTCCAATGATTGTACCAACACCTGGAATGCTTTTGTCGACCTTTCTTGACAACTGCAGTCGAACATGGTGCAGAAACTGAGGCCAAGTTGACAAAAGAACTAAAGCCAAAAACGTTTGTCAGAAAACCATTTGTGCACGGGAATAAAACTTTCCCGCCGCTCCGAGCTGGATTCAAATCAATGCCTCCGCGGGGCGGCCTGCTCCCACGCCGCGGCGATAACGGTCGTGGAAGGGGCCGGAACTTATGGGCTCGTTGACTGAGCCCATAACTGATTGACTGACGCGTAATTTCTGCGGTTCGTTCCGTGTTACTCATGAGCTCACGCTGCGTGCGACCGCGGCGACGGATGCCGAATGTTTGCCGTGTCAGCTGCAGGAGCGAGGGCGGACTAACACGTACTACGTGTCGCCCAGTGGCTGCGAACGGGTGTTGCAACGGGGCGCTCCTCTGCAGGGCTCTTTCTTTGACTTCCCGAACGCGCAAAGACTTTGGCCGACCAGGTTGACGCGATGTCGCAGCACCAGAGCGGAACAAGCTCCAAGCAGACGGACGCTGTTCCAGTTATACCAGTTGTTTCAGGGAAGCTGATCAATAACGTTTAGGAGAAGCTTCTTGTGGCAAAGTAATACCAGTGTTGGCGGACGTCAGAAACACGCGAATCATGCTAACTGTAAAGTGGTTAACATAAAATAGTTAACATTTTTATTATTACCAGTAGACACCTGACTGCAATTAGAGATTTGCAGCAGGCCGTCCATAACATCCGTATCAGCTTTTAGAATTTGCAGAACGCGATTACCCTCGCCGCCGTGGCTGCACAAAATTTGGCGACATAATGTCAAAATACACGCGCATGCCGGCAAAGGAACCCCTCCAGTGCACGTAACTATTCCAAATAGACAAAATTTGTCGAGCCACTGCGCCGAGTGTAATCACATTCTCGAAATTCTAAAAACTAATATAGCTATTTCTAAAGGCCGGCTACAAATCTTTAATTACAATCAGGAACCTATCGGTGACAGCTAGAAAGTTAACCGTTGGAATTTAGTTAATCACTTTACTAGTTTACATGATCCACCTGTTTTCTGACGTCCACCAACACTGGTTTTACTATGCCGAAAAAAGTTCGCTTTACATCAAAAACCATATTTTTCAAAATTATTGATCACATTTCCTGAAACAGATGGCATAATTTAAAGACTTTTGACGCGTCTGTGCTCCGAACTGGCCAAGTTACGTAAAAAATGAGCCCACGGGCATTTCAAGAAACAACACCCATCTTGCAGCTTAAATACTGGCTGTAAGCAACTAGTCTGATAAACTAGAATGTGATCACCTCGTGTTTCTCCCCACACCCACTTTGCTCTCTTCCTTTTTCTTAACGTTAAAACTATCACTGTTCTTTCCATTGCTCGCTGCCCTGTCCAATTAACTTAGAGGTGCACTACAGAGGATTCTGAGCTCGTCTTTTTACCGCGCGAGCTCGATCTACCCGTTCCCAGCACTCGACCGATTTCCGCATTAAATCTAATTAAACGTCCCGGCTCCCGCCTTTATTTTAGACTCACGAAAGTGGGAGCAGTCAACAAACGCGCGGAGTGCCTTTCAGCCAGTCCCGTGGCGGCTTGCCGGTCTGCCATCGACGGAGTCGGTGCTTTACGTGTCATCGGAGTGATACGTAAAGCAAAGAGCCCACGCGCATCTTCATTTCCGTGGGCCTAATTCGCGGCTATGTTGTATCCGACTGAAACTATTTATTCACGGCAGATCGTGTTATTCGAGTACATTTCTTGTTCAGCGCCCTGACCTATCTGCTATTACGTCGACGGCTTTCCGACCGAACGAGCTGTATATGCTGTCGTGTAAAAGAAGGCGGGCTGTTAGGATTTCTACCAACTGATTGTTCAAATTAGGGAAGTGCATGAACCGACCGACTTAAAACCGGAGTTGCACTCCTTGGTGATACGCTCAGCCTATAACTCGCATTTTCTGCTCTGTTGCTGTCTTTTTGCGATGTGTTTCGTAGCGTATCCTAAAAGCTTTGTTAATAATTTATCTGATGTAAATAGAATATATTTTCAATATAATAAACACCATGCTTAAACAAGAAAAGCTGTGGCGACGGCGTAGTGGTCTGAAGTAGCAGCCAGCGGAACAGATTTTTTTAGTTCCACCGCGATTTCGGATCCCACCCCTCCAGCTTTAAAATTTTATAATTCTTTAGTGTCTTCCCCCGGTGCGGTGCCGGCTTTCCCCTGCAGAGAGGTTCTTATGCGGTCGCTTAAAATAAAACATTATTGAGGCCAATTAAAAACCAAGTGGCTCGCTAAAATGCAGCATTTGGGCTGAATAATAGTAATCACTAACTCCCCGAGTCTGGAGTGAAAGATTCCTGTGGTTGCCATTTTAGTGCTCTAGTGCTTCCAATCCGGCGAAAAGTGGTTGTCTGTCTGTCCGAAGTCTGCTTATAGCACGTGGGCCACGTTGGTCACCTGACATTGTGACGTCATCACAAGCTGCCCATCGGATTGCAAGCAAACTGCCCACCGTGGCAGTTCAATTTAATGATTAGTCGCGAGAGATTCCTCAGGAACAACATAGGTCTCACAAGCCCCACCGATGCCAGCACCTGCCATCGCAGGGCAGTGGTGCGTAGCTTAACCGCTGCACCTCTGCGCCTGGAGCGAAATCAGGACTCCCAGGTACCTGTGAATGTAGAGAATGACCAATTCTACCGCAGTGCAAGTCTAAAATGATGCAAAATACGCAAACTTACATCATATGACTTATCAACCAAGGTAAGCATGTTCAGGCCAAGCAACAGCATAGAACGTCAAGATAAACCTTGCGAAACAGGACTAACGGTGCTAGCACACGATAAATCATGGTTAACCCCAAGCGAAACCGTCCGTAATTTTTTTTCTTGCACGTCTACGCGCTACTCAAATGCTGAGTGCCAATTACCTACCCCGCCTGCTAGAAATTTGGTTCATAAAATCAGGCGCGCGTTTACGCGGTCAGAGGTCTTACCAGGGACAGAAATAAACCAAGAGATGCTGATATTATTTACAAAGCAGTACCACTTTTTCTTTTTTCGCACATCGTACAATTCAAGGCGGAGCGAGCGACAATTCAGACCAAGGTGGTTAAGGTGCTGCTTTATTTTCATGTAAAGACTACAGTGGTCGCCTTCGCCCACCACATTGTGGCACCACTTTCCTATACAGCAGCTCCAGTGAGAATAGAATATAGAAAGAAGATATCAATCTACTGAACTACTCACAGCGTGAATAAAAAAATTCCACACCGATGCCGCCAGCAGGCTTTGATTTGACAGTGGAATTTTGCAAAAACATTTTTGGCGCCGCAGCCAATTCTGTGCAACTTCACTGACCTGAAATCGGACTTCGTTCCGGCAAAGAAGGCATATAAATTGGGAATTCAACAGCCTTTCTAGGTATAATTTCTACGTGTTTTACTCTACACTCTGATCATCCGACATACTCGGGGCTGATAATGAAAATGTTGACTACGGTATCATGGTACCCGTTGGACTGGCAGCCACCCGCACGGCCCGGACAGTGGCCCCTTGCTATCGCATATAAAGGGTGTTTCACTGAATACGTTACAAAATTAAAAAAAAAGGTTTTAGAGTTAGAGGAGCGCTTTTTCCGGCGGTGTTGTACATCACGGCGATGGCGAAAATATGCTGTAACCGCGTTTCGTGTTCGCCTTGTGTATCTTCATAGTGCAGAAACTACGTCTTCACCGAGATCTTCACCCTAAGAAGTAGCGCTTTAAAATGGGAATTCATAACAGGCGGCATAGACAAAAGCGTTAGCACGGAGTACGATTCGGGCCACCACCCTAGCCCTCAAACAGTGAATTCTGCCCTCCCTCGCCCTCACCTCCTGTGTCTTCCCTCATTTGCCGTCACCTCACCATCTCTTTCCTCCCTCACCTACGTCCTCAGGTATTTTCATCCGCCTATCCTCCCTCACCCTCACCTCACCCAGTGAAATCCTCATGAGGTGAGGGTGAGGACGCCCTGATGAGGGCTCGCCCTCGTGAGGATGTCCATCTCTGCCGGTAAGACACAGCTGTTATATGCTTTCCTCTTGAGGTATATCGGTAACCTGCCGTTCATTATCTGGGAGTACTTGCCAGATAGACTCCACTCCATTCTTATTCTCCTAGTTGCTTCACTCTCATGATTCGGATCTGCGCTCACTACCTGCCCTAAGTATTCCTTTAAACACGTACCACGCTTCGCCGACTATTGTAAACCGCTGTTTGATTTCGAGGCTGTTGAAAATTACTTTAGTTCTCTGCATGTTAATTTTAGACCCAGTGTTCTCTTTGCTTGTCTATAGGTCATTGATCATGCGCTGCAATTCGTCCCGTGAGTTATTCAGCCAGGCAATGTCGTCAATCAACCGCAGATTACTAAGGCATTCTCCATTAACACTTAGTCCCTATTCTTCCCAATCGAGACCACTTAAAACCATCTGTATAAGACACGCGTTGAATAGTACTAAGAAGATCGTGTCTCCTAGCCTGATACCCTTCATTGGTGGGGTTCTATTACTTTCCGTGTGGATGACTATAGTGGCTAATTAGCCGCTATAGATACTTTCAAGTACTTTGAGATATTTTTTTCAAACAATCTTTCTTTTTTTTTTCAAATAGAGAAGGGGACAGGTCTAAAAATTGTGCAGCTTGACAGGTCTCCTGTCCCCCCTTTCAGCTTAACAGTACAGCGAAGAAATGATGAACAATGTATAATTTTTTCCATAGAAGCAGAAATCATAAATAGGAACACTATAGCTGAAAAACAGCGGTATTCATTGCAGTGCAGCACGTAAAATAGAAAAACCAACAGTATGCAGGAAAAATTTCTTTGTTTAACTTGTAAAATGCGTGCAATATAATCATGTGAAGTCCACTGAAAAAACTGTTTAGTAACATTATTTGAATGATGAAAAGGGTTAAAAATTTAGCACTTCGCACTAACCAGATTTTTTTTTAATGTTGAGCCTACGGGATGTGGGCGTTTTTCACAAGCCCTGCCAGATAACTAACATAATTTTCATTACTCACTCAAAAACATTTGAAACTCATTACAAGTCTGCAATTTTATAAAGCAGAAACTGGCGACAGGGGTGGCGTGATTCGCGACGTCTCACCACACTGGCGACACGCCCAGTCGACGGCTTCTAGCCCGGCAAGCAAGCGGTGGCGTTATATTTGCAAGCTTCTGCCGCTGCGGTTGGTGCGCGAAGCACGGCTTTGGTAAAGGACGAGCTGACAGTTTTCCCAGGCGCTTCATGCACTCCCGGGTGCCTGGACGGGGCACTATCAAGAAAGGCTTGGTGGCATTGGGATTCCAGTGCCGCATACTAGGCAAACGCGCTACCACTTTTGCCAATGTTCACGACCTAGGCGGGACGGCTCAAGCGATCCAGTATGGCGGCGCTACGGAGTGCTCCTCCTGTACTCAGCCCAGGTGGAATCGCGGTTGTGTTAAAATTTCACGGTAAGCTCGCGCTTGTTTGTCGATGGTGACAACCTTGTGTAAACTAGGCTCTGTTTTCTCAAGGGTACAAAGAAATAAACGAGAGACGACAAATAATTCGCTGTCCGACGTGGAAGCGTAGTCGTAGGAGCTCGACGCGCGGTGTGTACAGCGCGCGTCGCTATAGCGACAATTTAAATCAGCCACCTCAACGATGAAGACTCCCGTACAACAAACGGGTGAATAATAAAACTAGAAACGAAATTTCCTGCAGTGATAACTACAGGTAAGCGGTTGTCATCATATGTGTAGCGCTTGCGCTTGGAAAAGGGTAGAATAATCTGCCTGCCCGTGTGGCTTTAGTTTTAGTTGATAAAGGAGCGCCGCTCTTCGTTTCGCCGCGCTCATCAATTGTATTAACCATGTTTTGCTTAAAATATAAATACAGATTTCTTATCGCGTGTACAGCTGGAGCGTGAGAGCAATGACGTCAGCCTTTTCGGTTGTTTTGCAAGTATTTGACGGAAGGCATGTAATGAATGCAAGGCCGCCGCGATACAATTCTTTTCTTCCGCGTTTATTAGATTCTTATCATCCACCCGTCTTACGAAGTGATTCTAGTGGCAGAATGAAAAGGCATTCAAACAAAATCCTCATATCTTTATCTCCACACTCTCCTTTCTCTGCATAACAAAGCACCTTATCACCATACACGCATGACGTGATAAGCATTGTCCTTATAGAATGCTGGCACAAAACTCTTCCCGCTTGCCATGGAAGATGCCCATTGGTCATGTGTGCGCAGCTACGTTGAACAAACAGCACCTCGTGTTTTCATACACCATTCTAGTTCAGACAAATTATTCTAGAAATATAGGCTGAGTGCTTGATAAGAACTGCGTCCGCAAGCGCTCTATGCAAGAGCGGGAAAACATCCTGTTCCCGCGCTCTGTCCCTGTAGCGTGGGCGCCAGAAATATTACGCAGTGAAAGCGACTCATCTCGTTAGCAGACAACTGCTCATGCAACAGCGCTTCCAAGGTGTACTTTCTTGGGAAAACCATACGACAACAACGTCTGAGTGTGCCAGCGAAGCGATCGCCAAGGAGCAAACGGCGTGGTTTTGCGCGTGCCGGTCCTATTTAGACTATAGCGTGCGGCGCGGCCTCATCGTGGCGTCAATGTCGTGAAAATTACGCCGGGCCTTGAAGGCTCTTACGTGATCTGAATGTGAAATCTTCCTTTGACGTAAACGCTTTTCCCTAAAGGCGTTTGACCTAAAGGTCTTTACCATAAAGGCCCTAAAATCCTTCACCATAAAGGCCTTTACCTTCAAGGCCTTCACCCTAAATCACGTAATGAGTATACTTCAATGCCCGCGGTCATCATCAGCCTTACTACACCCACTGCAGGGCAAAGGCCTCCCCCATGTCTCTCCAATTAACTTTGTCCTTTGCCAGCTGCATCCACCTTTTGCCTGCAAATTTCTTAGTCTCATCCGCCCACCTAACCATCTGCCGCCCCTGCTACGCTTACTTTCTCTTCGAATCCACTCCATTGCCCTTAAGGACCAGCGGTTATCTTGCCTTCGCATTACATGCCCTGCCCAAGCTCATTTCTTCCTCTTGATTTCGACTAGGATATCATTAACCCGCCTTTGTTCTCTCACCCACCCTGCCCGCTTCCGGTCTCGTAACGTTACACCTATCATTTTTCTTTCATGGCTCGCTGCGTTGTCCTCAACTTTAGCTCAACTCTTTTCGTTAGCCTCCACCTTTCTGCCCCGTAGGTGAGTACCGGTAAGATACAGCTGTTGTACACTTTTCTCTTGACGGAAATTGGCGAACTGCCATTCATGATCTGAGAGAACCTGCCATATGCGATCCATCCCATTCTTATCCTTCTAGTTATCTCCCTCTCATGACTGTTGAACATTGCCTTGGTTTTATGCATGTTAATTTTTAGACCTAGCGTTCTGCTCTGCCTGTCTAACTGAATGATCATGATTTGCAGTTCGCCTCCTGAGTGACTCAGCAAGGCAATGTCATCAGTGAACCGCAGATTACTTAGGTGTTCTCCATTTACTCTTATTCCCAACTGTTGCCAAATTAGGCCTCGGAATACCTCATGTAAACAGGCGGTGAATAGCATTGGCGAGATCGCGTCTCCTTGCCGGACGCCCTTCCTTATTGGAATTTTATTGCTGACTTTATGGAGGACTATGGTAGCTCTACAGTTCCTATATATATATATATATATATATATATATATATATATATATATATATATATATATATATATATATATATATATATATATATATATATATATATATATATATATTTATTTATTTATGAAGGGAGCCAACAGTCACCGAAACCAAGGTGCATAGGGGAACGTTAATTTTTTTTTTATGTGTTATGCTTATCAGTGGGATAATAATACTTAGATTAATAAATAGCTTAAAGAAAATTACTTATAAAGCAGCAGAAGCAGAGCAGCAGATTGGACAGCCGTCGCCGTAGCTCAGTTGGTAAGAGCACCGGACGCGATATTCGGAGGTCGTGGGTTCGGATCCCACCGGCGGCATGGTTGTTTTTTCTGCTGCTTTATAAGTAATTTTCTTTAAGCTATTTATTAATCGAAGTATTATTATCCCACTGATAAGCATAACACATAAAAAAAATTAACGTTCCCCTATGCACCTTGGTTTCGGTGACTGTTGGCTCCCTTCATAAATTTGTCAAACGGGCCCCTCATTTCATTTAACTTGTCTGCTAATAGCTTAACGAGGGTCTCGGTTCTGGCAGTCTTAATGCCATAGGTAGCATAAGAGGGCTCTCGCACAGTTTCCGCCCTCGCCGTTAGATGACGTTCTACGTCACGCTCGCGGTATTACAGGACGTGCTACGTCCGCCGCTATGGTCGAGGGTGGCGCTGGTGAACACTCTCAAGGCTCGCTTACACCCAGTAAACATAAATACCCACGAGAGCAGCAGATTGGACAGCCGTCGCCGTAGCTCAGTTGGTAAGAGCACCGGACGCGATATTCGGAGGTCGTGGGTTCGGATCCCACCGGCGGCATGGTTGTTTTTTCTGCTGCTTTATAAGTAATTTTCTTTAAGCTATTTATTAATCTAAGTATTATTATCCCACTGATAAGCATAACACATAAAAAAAAAAATTAACGTTCCCCTATGCACCATGGTTTCGGTGACTGTTGGCTCCCTTCATAAATTTGTCAAACGGGCCCCTCATTTCATTTAACTTGTCCGCTAATATATATATATATATATATATATATATATATATATATATATATATATATATATATATATATATATATATATATATATATATATATATATATATATATATATATCTCTTCCAGTATTTTGACATAGGGCTCTTCTATACCCTGGTTACGCAATGCCTGCATGACTGCTGAGCTTCCCACTGAGTCGAATGCTTTCTCGTAATCAATGAAGGCTATATATAGGGGTTGGTTATATTCTGCGCATTTCTCTATCACCTGATTGATAGTGTGAATATGATCTATTGTGGAATATTCTTTACGAAATCCTGCGTGATCATTTGGTTGATTAAAGTCTGAGGTTGCCGTGACTCTATTAGCGATTACCTTAGTATATATCTTGTAGGCAACGTATAGTAAGCTGATCGGTCTGTAATTTGTCCAGTGCTTGGCGTCTCCCTCCTTAGTAATTAAGATAATATTAGCAATTCTTCCAAGCTGCTGGCACTGTGAGGTCATAAGGCACTGCGTATACAGGGTGGGTAGTTTTTCTAGTACGATCTCCCCCCCCCCCCCCATCCTTCAACAGATCTGCCGTTACCTGATCCTCTCCAGCTGCTTTTCCCCTTTCCATTGCTCCTAAGGCTTTCTTTACTTCCTCTTTCGTTACCGGCGGGATGACGCATTGCTGTGCGCTACTGTCTCTCTCTTTAACGCTCTGATTACAATGGCTACTGTACAGATTTGTGTAGAACTCTTCGGCTACGTTAACTATCTTATCCATATTGCTAATGACATTGCCCACCTTGTCTCTTAACGGATGCATCTGGTTTCTACCTATGCCTAGTTTCCTCTTCACCCCTTTAGGCTACCTCCGTTCTTTAGAGCATGCTAGATTCTCTCCATATTACCCTTCCTTATGTCGGCTAACTTGCGCTTGTTTATTCATTTCGATAGCTCTGTCAGTTCTATTCTGTTGGTAGGGTTAGACGCCCTCGTCATTTGGCGTTTCTTAATCAGATCTTTCGTCACCTGAGTTAGCTTTAATGTGTCCTGTCGAACTGTCCAACCGCATACTTCTACTGCGCACTCCTTAATGATCGCTGTCAGATTATCGTTCATTGTATGAACATCAAGATCGCCTTCCTCAGTTAAAGCCGACTATCTGTTTTCCAGCGATATCCTGAATTCCTGTACTTTCCCTCTTACCGCTAACTCGTTAATGGACTTCCTCTTCACTGGCTTCTTCCGTTCCTTCTTCACGTCTAAGCTAATTCGAGACCTTTCCACTCTGTGGTCGCTACAGCGCACCTTTCCGACGACGGCCACGTCCTGAACGACGTCAGGTTTAGCGCATAGTAGGAAGTCGATTTCATTTTTAGTCTCACCATTGGGGTTTTTCCAGGTACACTTCCTGTTTTCTAGTTTGCGGAAGAAGGTATTCATGATCCGTAAATTATTTCTATCTGCGAATTCGACTAATAACTCTCCCCTGCTATTTCTAGAACCTATCCCATAGTCGCCTACCGCGCGGCCGCCAGCCTGCTTCTTGCGCACCTTCGCATTGAAGTCGCCCATCAGCACTGTGTACCGTGATTTTACTTTATTCATTGCCGATTCCACGTCTTCATAGAAGCTTTCAACGGTCTGGTCATTATGGCTGGATGTAGGCGCATAGGCCTGCACCACTTTCAGCTTGTACCTCCTATTCAGCCTAATCACAATAGCTGCTACCCTCTCGTTAATACTATATAACTCCTCTACGTTGCCAGCTATATACTGATTAATGAGGAATCCCACACCTAATTCTCGTCTATCCGCTAATCCGCGATAGCACAGTATGTGTCCGCCCTTTAGTACTGTATACACCTCACCTGTCCTCCTATAACTTCGCTAAGCCCTATCACATCCCATTTAATTCTCGCTAGTTCCTCGAACAGCACTGCTAGGCTATCCTCACTAGATAAAGTTGTAGCGTTAAACGTCGCCAGGTTCGGATTCTAATGGCGGCCTGTTCGGAGCCAGAAATTCTTAACACCCTCCGCTGCGTCACAGGTCTGACCGCCGCCGTGGTCAGTTTCTCCGCAGCCGCTGGGTACTGAGGGCCGAGGGTTAATGGGTTTGTTCATAGAAGGTTCGATAGACTACCACGAAACAACTGCTGCTATGACCCAAACTGTCGACATTCCAATTTTGCGCGCCTTGAACTGTGTCACACTGGCACGGCGGCATTCTTCCTTATACTCTCTCTGGGGATGATGCGCATATAGCCAAATTTCGTGTGCAGTATCGGCAGTGGCTTTCCCTCAAGAACGAAACTGGCAGTTTAGTCGTCACGACGACGAGATATTTTTTTTTCCTAGGAGGACGCGACCAAGACAAGCAGCGAGGTTCCTTTCTTGAGTAAGATTTAGCTCATTTTTTACGTAGTTTCTTTTTCATTTTTTTTTGGTTTTCGTCTTTTTTGTGTGTCACTGACAGTTTTTTAATTTGAAACAGCATTTCACTTCTTCATATATGTTTTTATGTTTGAACGACATTTTTGTTGTTTCCGCGTTATGTCGCGCTGTCAGCTTTATCGATGAATGTTCCAATTTATTTTCCAATTTCTGGAAAAAATAAAATATATATGTATGTATGTTCACGATTGGCTTTAGGGAGTTTTTTTGCTTCGTTTATTTACTGGTTTTAAAGTCAGTTTTCATTCATTTTTTCAACGTTTACTTCTTGTCTGTAGACTTTTTACCTGATTTGTGCCCTTTGCCTCTTTGTGACGTTTCGTGCCTGGCTGCTTTGGGATTCAATCCTGTTCTCTAAATAGTTTTATAACAAAAGCGCCTTTCTCTTTTTCGCATCTTGTCTTCGTCACGTGCGCCTGATAAAACCTTGTGAAAATGTGGTCGTCGTCATTCGTATATAAAAGTTCTGACTTCAGCGCTCCTGTCTATGTAATGCTTCTTGCTCTTGTCCTTGGTGTTTTATGTGCCGATTAAAGAAAGTATAGTAAAAAGCGGCACTTGCACCGCACGCTTTCTGTGACCACGAGTTCGAATTCGGTCTGGTAGAGGTCGCCCTCGCGGAAGCGGGTGCTGGACAGCGTTAAAACTATCCTTGTTACTTCGCGCTGGTCATCACCATCATCAACTGCGTCCATTGCAGGACAAAGGCCTTTTTTCTGCAATCCAGGCAACGCTGCCCTGCGTTAGTTGTGGCCATCTCATCCCCATTATGTTGCCGGTCTCATCCGCCCAGCAGACTCTCTGCAGTCTCCTGTTACGCATATTGCCTTCTCTTGGAAACAACTCCGTTACCGTTACGTGCGGCGCTACCGTGAGCAGGTACCATGTCTCATCTTGTATCAAGCTTTGTTTTTTTTTTTAATGCGAAAGCGCTGCTAGTCCCGCCACGAGAAAAGCCGGCGGTGTGTTAGTGTGTGTACCGCAGATTGTACACATAATCGCGGCGATGGCAAGAAAAAATACGGTGACGTCATAAAGCGGCCGTATGACGCACACAGCAAGCCGAGGACCGCACTTCATGCAATCCGACACATGTAATTTGTCCATATATACTCGCCACTGGCCGACCTCGATACGGTGCCAGTTTTCCCTACAACATTCGTACCAAAGTGTGACGTAACCGTTGGTCGTACAGCGTTCCGGGTGGTGCCATACCACATGTGTTTGTCGAGTTGGAGACCACCTTGCGACAGGGATTCGAATCGACGACATATGCACCTTCAATTGGGTTCCTTTCCAGACCTTCGTACCAAAATTGCGATGCATCCGTTCGTCGTACAACATTCCAGGTGGTACCATACGATTTCTCGTTGCACATAGCTTACGCGTGCTTGCCAAGTTGGAGTCTAGCTTGCGATAGCGGTTCGAACCGATGGCATATGCTCCTTCAATTGTGTGCATTTCTAGACTTTCGTACCAAAATTGTGATGCAACCGTTCGCCGCGCAACGTTCCAGGTGGTGTCACGCGCGTGCGTGTGTGTCGCAGTGCAGAAAGAGGGTCCGAACGTTTGCGGTCTGGCGCGCAACCAATACGCAAACATGTACTCGTAGAAAAGAACTTCGCTGCATGTACAAACATTACGCGTAAACAATGCACCCAGGGACAGTAATGCTCTACCATTCTCAAACGGAAGCAGTCTGAAGTGTGTCTGCCGGTTTGTTTTTGCTTGATTTGTTTGCAAGCTCGTTCGAGAGCGAGTCGTCTTCCGCGTGTGGAAAATATCTGCGTCTGCCCCATTTACGGGAAAAGACTTTTTGTGGAAATGAGGCCTTCTGTTTCCGAAGACGGAAACATGAGGCGCGTTGTGCAAAGTGGCTGTGATGCCTTTTTTTCTGGTTGGGCAGTTGGGCATACTGTTGTCGCACTGTGCACCTGCTTTGAGCCGCCGCGTTTCCGCGGGGATTGGGGGGGGGGGGGGGGGGGGTGACCGCTTCTTCCCGCCGTGCGTACCGGGTGGATGTCGTTCGCATCGCTCCACAGTCGCTCCTTTTCCGGCTTTCCCCAGCGGCCAGCGTCAAATGGCACTGTCAGCCGCCGCTGTTTACGCTCCTACTCCCCCTGCCGTTTTCTTTTCGCTGCGTCATCACAAGAAGGCCTTTCATCGTCCACCGGCGATCCTTTGTTTGCCCAGCGCGTCCCCCAACCCCTCCCCCCAATTCTGCTCCGCCGGTTGTAGAAGCCTTTCGGAAACTGTCCCGCCGTTTCTTCATATTTTTTTTTTACATTTCCCATTGCGGTGGCCCTATGTGCGCAGTCTCGCGCGCTTTGTCGCACCACACGCGGGAGGGTGCCTTCGTCGCTTTTGTGTAGGTATTGTAAACACCCTGCTTCGTTTTTACAGCTCGAATTTATATAAACTTGTTACTCAGGCGAAGAAACGGCAAGGTTATGGGGTTTCCGCTGCAGTGAAGATCTCCTTTCTCTCTGCTGCTTATTACAACGCTGGTATACAAAGCGGCGTTCTCGCTTCAACGCTTTGTGCGCACATAGTATGTGTGTGCGTCCTTCTACCGTCATCCCCTACCGAGGCTTCGTTCCTTCAACAGGCTGGCATTCTCGGACAGCAGAACAAACAGAGAAAAGGCACGTACCCTCCTCAGCGGCGACAGCGGAGCACTCCCCCAGCGCGCGCAGCACTCCCCCAGGGGCACACGCGACGCGTGCCTTCGCTCGCGGTGCTTCCCTTTTTGACAGGCTGCTGACGTCGGCTCAAATGGAACAGGCGACTGCTTCGATGCACGGAAGGCGAGCGCATTGTGCGCGCCTTCCAAAAGACTCCCCGAACAGCTGGAATGTATGACTTTCTTAGCTGGACCTTCAGGATGATCAGTTTCAGTTTGGTTCATATACGACTCAGCGTGTACTGTACGCGTTGAGTGGCATATGAGCCAAGTAACTCACAAGTGGGTAATCTAGTCCGTAGAAAATGCTGCTTATTTCGCACGAAACGCGACCACAGAATGGAAAAAGCCAATTCAGCAGCGAGAAGAGCTAATCGATGCGTTGTGGGCGTGAGAAATAAGATCCATTCACGGGGACAGAATGCCGAAAAAATCTCCGGACCATAATCAGCTCGGCATTCTTTCCGGTTTTCCGCAGCAGCGCCTCGCGGAAAGTCAACTTCACGCGACCGCATGTTCCCTTTAACAGTGTACCATACTGTACTATCGTGCCGGAATGAAACGCGAACACGGGAACGCGTGGCCTTTGGTTAATCTTGGTGCAGCGCGCTCCGTCTAGCAGCGTCCGCGATAAGCTGCTTGTGTGTGCACTGAGTCTCTCCCTAGCCGCCCTGTGTGGAGCCATCGCTTGACTTGTCAATCCCCTTCTAGCGCCTCCATGGCGCTTGCCGCGTCGCTTTGGTACCGCCATGTCCACGCTCCGGGCGAGTAGGATGGGGTTGCGACTTCTGTCCTGTGCACGACCACGTCATCTCGCTGTGCGAAGAGAAAGCTTCGACTGCCGAATGTGCTCGGTTATCGGCGTGCAAGCGACGGCCGCTCAAGTCCGTCATTCTTTTGCATAAGCGTGAAAAAAAAAATGCCGAAATCAGTTTAACTTTCCCAAACAACCCAAGGCTATTATGGATGCCGTGTTAAAGAGCTCGTGATTTTAGATAGCACATGGCGCTTTTTTTATCTTGCCTTCATTGAAACACGACCCCTATGGCCGGATCGAACCCGCGGCGTTAGGATAAGCAGCCGATCACCAAATACACAGAGCCACTGCGGTGGGTACGTGTGTTTAACATTTTCATTGCAGAAACAAAAGTTGACAGCCTTTTCTCAAGCCTGCGATCGCGAGAACGGAGGGAGTGGACATATAGTACAATCTGAGCCACGGTTGTATAAGCGCTGTTCTAGGAGTTTATTTCGGGAAGGCGCCTTTGAAGCGAGTGCATTTAGGCGCTCGCATAATCAGTTAAGGTTTGCATGATAGTTTATTTTGTACTAATTCGCGTCTTGATTGGAAAAAAGTTTTATTTACATATGTACACATGCCAAGGTTACCGGATACATTCACATTCACAAGTAGACATGACGCTAATCCTGTAAAGCGAGCCAATTAAATAGGTAGGATAAGCATCCTTGAGCAATTAACAGGAATTGCTTGTCAGCGATTTAAGACGGGATATCATACCTGTTCACAGAAGAGTGAAACCGCAATTCGCGTCTTAAGCTGGGCAATTTATTTGGTTTCTTTGCTACAAGGGACTTTCCTCGAGTATCGGGTTGAGGTTAGTCCGTAACGCAAGGCGTTGGGCTACAGTTGCAGGGCTGTGACTAGACGCTGCTAATAAGTTCAATGCTTATATGCCGAAAGGTTCGTGTTGCCTTGGCCGTTATATTACACTACCAAAAAACGTAACGTGCATTGAAATCGACGACTTCAGGAAACTTCTGGCGCCGTGCACGCACTACCATTTCCATTCATGACGAATTCGCAGCCGACTACCTCCTATATCTTCATCCTGAGACATGAATTTTGATTTAGCTCTAATTATGCATCAACTACTCGAACTGAGCTATAAAATGCGAATTTCAGGCGTTTTCTTAGCTGAAATTTAATAAATCCACTAAGCGCATCAGCTTTACATTGCGGAGTCATTGAAGTTACAGGAATTGCCGGCAAATTTCTTGACTGTCAGTTCAGTCGCATATGTCAAGGATGGCGTTTGCGACACTAAATTGGGCACCAAAGATTGAATTGGCTTAACGTAAGTTTTCCAAGTGTTTATTCAATGAGTGAATGAATGAATGAATGAATGAATGAATGTTTGTTGATAAGAAATGTGAAAAGTAACTAACTGGCAAAACAAAAGGAGGCGTCCGTGCAAAATTTTGCATCGTTTAAACAGGACGGGCGCACACGGCATTTTGTTGCGGAGGGACGCTGGAGGTGTAAAAACATTATTATTTTATTTTATTTGCTTTTGTTCAGTCTTAATTGTCACAAATGAAAATTAATACCTCGACTTCACAGAGCCTGACCTTGCACAAATGAATTCAGCCCAATATCTGTGATGCACAAAATTAGTAAGAGACGTGACGTGAGTCCAAGCACGCCGATAACCGAGCGCATTCGGCAGTCGAAGCTTTCTCGTCGCACAGCGAGGTAACGCGAGCCGCAACGCCATCCAGCTCGCCCGGAGCGTGGACATGTCGGTGTTAAAGGGACACTGAGGAGAACCCTATCGAAATTTTTTTGTTAGCAATATCTGATAGTTCGGCATTTCATGGCTTTGTTGCCGCTTGTCCGGGAGCGAAAGATGCATTTATTTCGAAGAAATTTGGATTCGAAGTTGAAAATTTTTTCGCGCCGCTCCGATTCAAACTCGAGAACTCTTATGACGACACGGAGAACTCTTATGACGACACAGAACGGAGTGACGTGAAACGTGACGTAAACGGAGACTCCGTGATTCCTGGCGCCGAGCGGTGCGGTCTAGCAGCTGCCGAAATGAAAGCTACCGCCGCCGCACGTTGAATGCATCTATCGGGGGTCGCTGATGTCGCTTCGTTTACGTTTGCACCGGCGTCTTGCCAGCAATACGATGGATCCCGTTCCCGAGCCCGACGACGTAATTCTCGCAAAAACTCTGGCCTGCATTTCAGCGGCCCCAGCCCCACAGAGCGTGCGATGCTTTTGAGGGAGCACGGTTAGGTTAGGCGCCGGCGGGTGGTTTCCCCCTTCCTCAGAGAGCAGCCGTTGCAAACTAAATATCATAACCCCAGTGCGGGGAGTCGCAAGGGGCCAGGACAAGGTCGGCGCCTTGCGCCCATCGGAGGCTGGCCGGGGCTTTGGGGCCAACGGATTGTGATTCCTTGAACGGCGCGGTTTCACGGCGCAGCAGGCGGCGTCGAGGTCTCCCACGGTTGCAGGGGCCAAGTTATTTATTTTTTGCCACAAAAAACAAATGGGTGCTCGAGGGCGGTCGCGTTTAAAGTCTGCGGCTTGAAACCAAAGCCGGCGCACGACGCTTCAACGGCTTCCGCTAGATCCAACGGGTCCACTGGATCTGGCTCTCTCGCCAACTTGCATGTACCTTCAGACATGTACTGTGAATGGATTAAAATAGCCGAGCTCGAAAAGAACAGCTCCGCCCAACTGCCGCAGCTATTGAATATAACGCGCACCTCGCCGCAGAGCCAAATCAGTCTGGCCGGGCCGGCGGCGGCTGGCGCACTCGGCGCGAAATAGAGACATGCTCCAAGTCTCCCCGCCAGTGCGGTCAGAGTGCGCTGAAGCCGCCGAACGCGTCGGCGGTCAAGCGCAGTTGGAGTATAGAGGGTCTCGCTTTGACTGACGTGACTTCGCCGTGCAGCGCGCGCGCGCGCGCCTCGCCGCAGCATAAACGCGCCTTAACAGAGCCTGCGCAACCAACGTATTCAGCGGCGGCATCCACGGGAGCCACTGAAACCCCCCGCCCACTCACTGAATAAAAGAAGTCCGGTGCCGAGGTTTGGAATCGAAGCAGGGCCTTCGGCGTTTGAGGCGGAAACGCTGCCGCTCCGCCACGACAGCTCAAGTTGCAGCAGTCAATAAAGGCGCATCTAGTGAATGCACTCTTCTGATGCAGATATCTCCGCGCTTTCGCTAGGTATATCCTGGCCTAACAGAGCTAGGCCATCAGCAATTTTTTCTGAACTGCCCTGTACCTTGTCTCCCGTCCCCAATAAACGATTTCCGTTAAGTAGTTTGAAGTTGACTGGCACAGCCGCGAATGTTTCGCCGGGCAAGCGTGCGAATACACAAGTGCTGCCTTGTACGATCACCGGCCATCGTGCCATCATAGCTTTTCATCGACCGTGGCGATCATCTGACAAGCATTAACAGGATCCTTCAAAGGTTAACTAGCACTTGAAGCGTCACTTGGAGTTCCTCTGCTGTTCGGTGCTTGTAAATCGAAGCGCGTCAAATACAAAACCACGGGGCACGCAAAGCTCGTAGACGCGAAGCGCCATAAAAGAATCGAAACTCTCCTGGCCGCCTTTGGCGCCGCCAAGCATCCGTTTTCTTTGTTTCCAACATTCAGGTTGCCTTTTGCCTGCCTTCCTTGTGTGATAAAAGTGCACTATTGGTTTTAAAACAAAACATACTTCAATATTGATCTCCGCAACCTACCTTTTTCAGCCTCAGAGATTCGCGCTACCAAGTAGGATGGAAAATTCCTCCAAGGCGGCGTCTCTTGTCCTATGGCGTCACCACTCTTGTACTTGCGATATCCATACTTGCGAGATTGGCCTGTGGTGGCGATACCTGTATTTTGGTTCTTGCTATTTTCTACCTTACAAGAGCTTTGTTTTCAGTAAGAGCGGCGTTTTTGTGATCAGGAGCTGTTATTCTATCGATACAAGCCAACTTCAATTTCTCCTCAGTGTCCCTTTAAAGCGACGCGGCTAGCGCCATCGAGGCGCTAGACGGGGACTGACAAGTCGAGCGATGGCTCCACACAGGGCGGCTAGGGAGAGACTCAGTGCACACATAAGCAGCTGATCGCGAACGCTGCTAGACGGCGCACGCTGTACCAAGATTAACCAAAGGCCACGCGTGCCCGTGTTCGCGTTTTATTCCGGCACGATAGTATGTACAGTATGGTCCACTGTTAAAGGGAACATGCGGTCGCGTTTCGTTGGCTTTCCGCGAGGCGCTGCTGCGGAAATCCGGAAAGAATGCCGCGCTGATTATGGACCGGAGTTTTCTTCGGCATTCTATCCCCTTGCATGGATCTCATTTTTCACACGCACAACGCGTCGATTACCTCTTCTCGCTGCCGAATTGGCTTTTTCAATTCTGTGCGAAATAAGCAACATTCTTGGTTCGTATACTACTCAACGCGTACAGTGCACTGTTTCCTTTGCCACAGTCCCAAAACTGCAACCTGACAGCATCTTCTAGCAGGATCGCGCCCCTCCTCACTGGGCCCTGATCGTTAAGGACGCCTTGAATGACCTCACGGCTGACGTGGTGCTCTGTCTGCGGTCGGAACCAGTGATTTCGCCCGTCGTGTAGATCGGCCTTAAGTGACTGTACGAGTGAGCATTATTCCAACAAAGTGCGGTGTGTCCTAGAAAAATAAAATATCGACAGAAGTTCAGAAGGTCTGATGCGATTAGATGCGTAAGAAGAATGCGGTTTTAGGCTGACGCTTTTCAATTTCACGGTTTTCAATTGTGAGGCATAGCATTGCATTAAAGTTTCGCTTTCTTCTGGGTGGCTCTTATGGCTCGTTGATAATTTTATACTTTACATTTGCTGCATTTGCACGTATTTTTACATTCGCCGGCCTTATGGCTCGCTACTAATTTTTTATCGTCTTGCATGCTTGTATTATAAACATTTAGCCTTTTTGCCGCGCCGCGTTCAATCAGCCGATGATGCGCGCTCACTATCAGCGCCGCTTTAATTCCCTCTCTCCACACTCGCTGCTCCCGTATTTGTGCGTCTCTCCTGCTCTCCCACTGCAGACTTTCCGTCTTACCTCTCGTCGGAGGAGTCGGAGGGCGTTCGCTCGGATGGGTGCATGCTTCGGAGGCTTCACTCTGCGGACACGCAGAGCCACACGCCGACATTTCGCCTGATGGCGCTCATACTGCTTACGCGGTAAAGCACGGAAGCATCGTTGAAATATCTTAAGGGTGGTAGCAATCGTGATAGGGAAGCATGCGGACTAACTGCCCCCTTAGCCGTGCCCGGACCATAGACAGAGCTGCCGCCTGCTAAACGTCCACTAAAGGATGAGCAGCGGGCTCGAAAAGTCAAACAGGAATGTGAACGCCGCCGCGGGGAAAACTTCGTGCTAAGCGTAGCTACAGCATCTGTAGTAGGCCTAATTTTTTGTCGAATTAAGTGAAGACGACGCATTCTTTTGTTGCTGTGAATATCGCGTCTGGCGCCAGATATAAGAGTCCTCAATCCGATTGCCCGCAGGTAGCCTTAATTTTTACTTCTAACGCCTGCTGCAGCATTACCTACTGCGCCCCTAGCGGATTATTTGCAGGGAGACACGGCATTCAGTGCCGAGAAGCAACCTCTCGTCCGCTTTAGTCAGTTCATTTTTTTTCAGATTACTGGCTCTTAAGACGAAGGTTGCTGATCTTTGCGCAGTTATGGCTGTCAACATCGAGCGTTCGGTCGACACCTCAACCACGCCGTGATAAAAGCGAGGAAGGAGCGAATCAAAAAAAAGGAAGAGCGCAGCGGAGGGTTCGGGACAAATTTCGACTACCCGGGGTTATTTACCGTGCGCTGACATGGCGCAGAACATGGGCGTCTTTTTGTGTCCTGCCTCCATCGAAAACCGGCCACCGCGGCCGGGCTGGCCTCGCGTTGCATCCGCTTGGAGTGCAGGATGCGACAAGAAAGCGTTGCGCAGGGCGAGAGGCGCACGCCGCCTTCATAGCGTTGTTATGCATGATGGACCACAACTCTCACTCCTTTCTTCATGGCACAGTCCAGGTGTCCACACAGTGTGAGACTGCTACTGTCTTCTCGCTCCTTGTAACTACGAATACCTCAGACCCGGACGCGTTCACTGGCCGCCCTTCACTGCTTTAGGCAAGCGATAGAAGCCACCGGAGAGGAAGGATGCACGTGTATAGACTTATTCTATGACTAGTGACGTCACAAGACTCCTCTGGGGCATCCTCAGTTCTGCGTCCTCCTGTCGCTGGGCTAAGTGTTAGGGCGTTGCCACGGGATTGAGAAACTTCAAAGGCGGGGAGCGCGAATGATTCGTTGTCAGTCCCGGAGCCGCCATGGGCGGGTGAACCTCGCGTCTGTCGCATGGAGGACCAACGTCGTGAAGAAGCTCGGCCGAAGGATGCGGCTTGTAAGCGAGCGGCTAGGGCTCACAAGCGGAGCAATGAGCAGTGGCCAAACGTAAGGCGCGTGCGACGTCCAAGGTTGCAGCGCGCGAGCGGCTAGCCGCCTCGTGAAAGACAGCAAGGTCCTAAAATACAGGCTCGGCGTACGACACGCCCATCACAGACGCCGGCCCTCAAGATCATCTGCACGTGGGAGTGGTGCATTCTTCGTGGCTGCGAGAGATTGACTGGCGAATCATAAATCCTGAAATATAAAGAGCGAAAGGAATATTCGCAAAACCACCACGGAATAGCTGCTGAAGCTCATCATCGAATGTGTAATCGCCATAAAATTATTCATTTAGAGCGTGTGTGTCTGCTCTATTGGAATGACACTGCAAATAATAGTTTGCCATTCGAGCCGTGCAGTTACCTTCCCTGTTCGTCGCCTCTTTTTTCCCTGTCCTTCTAGGGCAAGCTTGTTATGAGGTGGCATTGCGCAGTTTTTGCGCTTACTTTTATTTATGCTCGCCTGATAATATTGAATGTGATATTTCTTTTTGAACTGTGCTCATTTTTCTTGTCCTCGTGCTTCTCTTGCGCACTAGGAAATGCTGTAGTGTTTATGCGATCCCTTGTGACATTTCACTCTCGGAGTGCTCCACTAGTAGCTTGCGATCCTTCGTATGTGTGCTTTCGCCCTCAGTGCCTGCAATATCTGAGGAGGCGCTACGGGTAATACCTGTTTAAGCACTCGGAACTAGATTGTCTCCTATGTGCCTGTTTTACGCTGAACAGACAGGACATTCCCGAGCGCTTGTTCTGCTCTTCCAGGTGAACGCAGTAATGAGAAAAGTATAGAGAAACCGATAATTAAATGTGATTTCCGCCTTGAAAACCAGACAGCTGTGTAATAAAGGAGATGATTTTAATTTTGCTGTCTTTTTCTGCGTCTAAGGGGATGCCTAACCCTGCACTTTTGTTATGCGGCCGAGCGAATCCTATCTAAAGACGACAAAGGATGACCTTTTGCGCACGGACTACCTGAGTTGATCTTGCAAGAGATACCAATGACATTGCAGGGCCAAACGGCCCTAGTCTATCGACTGGAGGTTCTTCGTTTGGACCAAATTATCAGCTTCTGTCTTGAACTCTTGAAACTGTGTGAAATTGCAACACCGCGACATCGTCGGGCTCAACGGCGTAACGCCACAGGAGTGGTGCTGGTTCAGCGCAAGACGGCCAAAGGAATGGCGGGGCTTTCAGATGATTTCGCCGCGTATGTTTGTTTCGTGGCCTGTGCTTGGACGACGCGCAGAGCGTAAAAACGGAAGATCAGAAGACGCCAGCTTCGCCTTTTGCGGGGTGAGCGCTACGTTGCTGCCTGCGCGGCGACTTGGACTGGTTTTTCCACTGGAAAGCCATCCGCCATCCTGACAGCGCGGAGGTTAGGTTCGGCTGGCTTAAACGATGCAGCGCCCAAAAACAAAGCGACAAGGCTCGACTGACGGAGAAAAAACCGGATCACCGAGTGCGCCTCATTAAAAAGCTGTCCATCAGCCAGAAGTGGGCTGCCGCCGAGGGCGGCATTCCTTGGAATCTCTATAGCTGACTTCTTTGACGCGGACACGAAAGAGGGCACAACCGAGACTACTCAGTCCAGTCATGGTGCCGCAGACGTCGGCGACACGATTTCGGAGGCTTGCCGTGAACCACTCACAACTTCTGTATTTGGCTGATGAAACGGTGAAAGGGACGAGGACGTAGACAGAAGAAAAGAGTTTACATCCTCGCCCCTTCAGCTGTTTTATCAAACGTGATCAACAAGCTATCCTGCAGCTCAACTAGTGCAAGTATATGGTACCGATAAACGCGCGAATGCGAATGCACTTTAGCTCGAATGGTGGGCATTCGAGCCAAGGGCCCAAAAGCCTATTCTAAAATATGACTGCGCTTACTCATAGTTACTGAAAAGGAGTATCTTAATGTCAACACTTAATAATGTCTTGGCAAAGTCATGTGTGCACATACTACCGGGAAGATTTTCAAACCAAGTGTGCAGGCTGACACAACCAGGGAACCCGCAAGAACTATCTTCCGCCGGAGAAATAACTTTCAAAAGTGCTAAGCACGAAAAAAGCGACGTCTCAGGTGAAGTGCGAAAGCGAAAAAAAAAAGTCGCTGTTCTTCCATACGTGCACGAAGCTTACGATAACCTTAAAAAAAATTGGAGAGAAAGCAGGAGTAGCCAAGGTCTTTCAGTCCCTCAGCGCCTGTCTACACATGCTCGAAAGGTAAATGAGAAGAAAAAAGAACCACCGTTGGTGCCCCGGAGCCAAAAAACCCCTTAGTCACATGCGAGGGAGGCTTAGTTATTTCTGTCCCGCTAAATTGCGGCAAGGCGTACATAGGCCAAACAGGCCGATGTATCAATGAAAGGCTAATGGAACTCGCAATGATTCATCAGGGTCATCTTTCATAAACCTGTCAGCTTACTGTCGGAAATATGACAGTAAGAGAACGCTCCCCTTTGTTCGAAGTTAAAAAACAATACCAGAAGGAGATGACGCGCGAAATAGTGGTAGCAGCCGAGATTTTGAAGCCTTTCCTTTTCACATAGATTGCATTCCTCGCTGGTGTTACCTGATTTTACCTTGGTTTTACCAGACATGTTTTACATACCCGTATATTTCTTGTATTAATCAGCCCATCCTCCTGTTCAGCTTTTTAGTCTTCACGCCTTTGTCAGCTGTCTTAATTTATCCAACTTGTATTTTATCATGTAGAGATGTCAATTGTTGGCTTCTACTTTTTTAATGGTTTAAAATTTCTCACACGTATTACTTTCACTCTTATGCGTTCGATCGTCCCCGATGCATCTCCATGTCGCGTCACCATCGTATTTCAACTAAATACCTTATGCAATCACCTCATTCTAATTTTTTCTCTTAGTTTTATGTTACTGTTGGTTTGTAAATTTTCTAGCGGTGTTAACTGTTCGCCTTTTTGCACAAAACATCTATGTCCCTGACCAACATGTCACCACTTCGTCTTGCTTTTTGTTAGTGATATAGGGGGCTTGCCTTGCTGTATACGACCCTGCCAGGATCACTTGTTCTATTTCACAGCTCTTTTGCTTTTGCGCACGCCACCCTGCTCCGCCACATGTCTAGATCTTCTCTAACCGGTGGGCGTTTTTCGCGGGTGATTATCCAGAGATTCGGGGACTTTCTGAAATAATGCTGAAGTTCAGCGCTTGTGTGTCGTAGTGTGTCACCGTGTTTCGTCCGTGTGTTGTTACACACTGCAGAAAAAACAGATATTTGTCAGACAGTTAAAGGCACATTTAGAGACGAGGAAATTTCAATTACCAATTCCGCCGACACGGGATTCAAACTTGTGAAGACATGATTGGAATACACTTCGTGATCATCGTTTATAACTGAATGGCGGTTTATCTTAGCCTCAGGAGTTCGTGTGCAAAACATCTCTTGACGCATCGCAGTTTGCTGGAGAAAACTGGCGGTGGTGGCCTTACCTGCATTACATACTGAAACCTTTCTGAAAGCTCACGAATGCTCATTTTTAAGTGACAGTATAGTGTACCTCTCATTAAAATACGGTGATCTATCGCTACAGGTCAACTTCAATTCGTCCTCAGGGTCCCTCTGGCTTCCACTCCAGCGTCATGCAGAGAGGCAAACTAAAAGTTCGAGTGACCGTAACATTTCATTCTCACTGGTTTGGACATGGGTCTGCGTTTTGAAACCCTAACATGCGAGTTCATTTGTATGGACTGGGAATTTAAAGGAGTGAGCTGTGCAGTTTAACTTGCACGCAGTTAACACAGTCCGCACTTATGACTTGTCCAACTATACCGACAGCTGTTCTGTAAAGCGGCATTCAAGCGGAGTCGATGGCACGGAGATTCCACACGATGAGGAAGTCGGTGTGTAAGTCTTGATTTTAGCTGCTGGTCAACCAAGTATAGCGAGCCATAATTATGTGATGATACGTCCCAGGGTCGATGCCTTTGTTCATATGCATTTGAATAGTAGAGTATTCAATAAGGTAAACGCTAATAAAATTACCGCACCTTTAGGTATCAGTCACCCAAAGGGCCAGGACTGTTTTCGGAAAGGGTAATCGACAATTGAACGTACTCACGACAACAGTCAGACCATAGAGAAATGCTCAGAGTACAACAAACCCCTGTGTATAGCCTTCATAGCTTGCAAGAAAACGTTTGAGCAGACCAGGGAAGGGAAAAGAGGTGCTCGTTATGACGTACATGACGGAAGCCAACAGTCACCGATACCAAGGAGCGTAGGGGATTGAAAAAGAAAACATTTGGCACAGTTGAAGCACCCGCAGGCACGCAGGCATTGCATAACAAGTGTGTAGAAGAGGGCTATGAGGGTGCTAGAAAACGACCATGGAGACCGAACAGCGAGCGTAGTCTTGTAGGGGAAAGTGATAAAATCCCAATTGGGAAGGGCGTTAGGCTGACAGACGCAATATTCTACTGCTATTCAACGCTTGATTTCACAAGTTATTCAAAGCATTGGGCGGGGAAGAGTTAGAGATAATATAGTTGATAGAGAATACCTTGGCAATCTTCGATTTAATGCTGAAACGTTCTTACTAAATGTCTCAGCGGAGGAACTGCAAAGCATTATTGCGAATCTAAACACGCAAAGCACCACGGTAGGAGTGAAAACAGGCTGCGAAGGGAGCACCAGTTTACGACAGACGCTGAAATATTGGAAGTGGCAAGGAAAGAAGTCTACTTATAGCAGTAAGTGACGGCAGATCCAGGACCACGAGACTTATATAGCTAGAATAAGAGCGAGGTAGAGCGCATTTGATTAGCAATTCTGAGGTCACGAATAGCAGTTCACCAGTATCTCCGAAGAGGAAAGTGTGTGATATATGCATTTTTACAGGGGTCTGCAATGAGGCAGAAACTTGGAGGATAACGAAAAGACTAGACATTCAATCGTGGGCAGCGCAGATAGCTAGGAAAAGTGAAATAATAATGTGTGACGTAAATCACGTATTCCCTTCCGTGTCCGCATTCTTGTGTGACCATGCCATTGTTGGCAATCTTCTGCAAGTTCGGCGCCGTCGTTTCCCGGTTCTATGACGCGTGATAATGTGAACAGCTGACGCAGCACCGGGGGCTCTAGCGGAAAATACGAGGCGATGCGGAAGAATACGCGTGCTTTTATGCCCGGCAATGAAAGAGTGACCCTGGGTTAAAACCGTCATTGCGCCTCTACTTCCCATCTAATTTTTTTAGTGGCAGTGTCGCACGCATTTGCAACACCGCGTGCCCATGGGTACCTATTGAGTCGTGTTCACGCCAATTAGGCTAGGCACTAAGCTGATCCGACGCTAAGCTCGAAACGAGATCACAATAATTGGCTGGGTATTGAGCGAATGCGGTCTCCTCGCGAGGCCGCTCAAAGCGGCAGAACCTAAAGCGTAATGCTCCCCAAAAGCCGCTTCCTGTGAGGGCGCCATAACGGGGAAGACCGGAGGTAAAAACAGGAACTGCGCTGAGCGGCGGAGCAGATCCAGTATGAACTATACTGTGCAGTGAATTTTAAGGCGAAAGCCTTCAATGGCTCATACTCGCGCGTCCGGTGTAACGCTGGCTTCCACGAATAACGCGGCAACAATTAAGATAGCATAAAACAAATGGCAGCATCAGATAGAGGGGACCAAAATTTAACCCCACGCCAAGTTTGATGACTGAAGTGTGATTAGTTAATTAATTATATACAATTATATCGAAAAAACAAAGAAAACAACTAAATGCGTCGATATAGCGACGGGAGAAGGTGACGTCACAACGGAGGTCGTCATGGTAACGGCACCCGCGCTGGTAGCGCCCCCTGTGAGCCACCACCAGAGAAGCCAGAAGCAAGAGAAGAAAAGAATGAGAAGAAGAAGGAGGCCAGAGAAGCAGATCGTTCATATTTTTATATTGATTTATTCTTCTCACGCCTATTTTTCCCCGCGCAAATACCTCATTGGGATTATCTACTTAACCTTGGCCAATCCGCCTGCGTGGGTATGTGCCATGCTTATTAACGAGAAGAAGAAGAAGAAGCACACCGCAAGCGCCAACAACGTCGTCTAGACCGAAAGTGTGGCAAGGAAGCCTTTGAGAGTGCCACTGGCATAGGAACCTGCGAAGCTGGAATCGCAGTCGGCATGGCCAAAGCATTTCGCCGTGCCGCACTTTAGATTGCCAAAGTGCTCCCATAATTTTTTTTGCGTCTACTTGCGATTGAGGCCACTATTTAACTCAGCACTTCGTGGGCCGCACTCAGCTAAGCAGCGATTGGTGGAAAGCTGAGTTGGTTTAAGGGAAACCAACACGACCCTCTTGAAGAGGTCCATGCTTTGCATTGTAGAAAGATCCGCCACCTCCTGAACAGGCTATATATACTGTAAATGGGTGGCTTGCTGAGCGAGTTTTTCAATAAACAATCAAACTGGTTTTAATATAAACAATTCATTAGCATATATGTAACCTCAGCCCTAACGTAATATTGAACTGAGCGAGTTATATACATTAGGGAAAGTTTTGCCAAAATAAGCGTCTAGAAACTTCTCTCTAGGGATTCCCAATTCCAGCATCTTTTTCCTGTGTCCAACGCAGCGATGTTCCCATACGAAGCACCTGTAGTTTCGCGCTTTTCTATTTTGAAACCTGGAGATAGTATTGTATCTTCGCCCCTACACCTTGGACCTCTTAAACACCCGCTTGGTACAACATCAGCCCGTTTGATGTGCGGCCGCACCATCAAACACATCGATTCATAAAATGCTGAAGCAAGAGCGACTCTAATTGCGGCCTCTTGCTTTTCATGCCAAGCAATCCTGGACATCACCTAAACAGCGGGTTCTGTCAGCCTCCAATAAAGAACAGCGCGTAATTCAATGGAAATATTTTCAATCGTTATTAGAAAGAAAACTGACGACTGCGGTGAGAGCGTGCGCGGCACTCTTGAAAATGATGGCCTACTTTTACTCTGTGCTGCAGAACTTGACTTGCACAATGTTTTCTGCGCTCGCAGGGACTGGTTCTGACGGCCAAAGGGAGTCCATGGAGCGTACCAAGCATTCTATATTCCCGCGGAATTTTTCTATGTGCCGCGCCATGCAGCGCGTGGTTGCAGCCGCGCAAACTAGAATCGTTTGTCGAGTTTTTCCGGGTGTGCCCCTTCTACTGTAACTATTTCCTAACATCATTTAATGCAGAACAGGCGGGCGTATATGAAATAGCTGAGACCCCCAGTAGAAACTAGCGCAAGTAATTTCCTATCCTCGCGTCTTCCCCTTTCGGTCGTGCCACCAGCATGTCTGTGAAAGTGTCGAGAGGCCACCACGAAGGCTTAGCGCAGCTGGGTATCCGTATGTCAGCTGCTTAGGCTGCGACCATTTGAGGGAGCTCCTTTTATCAGGCGTCCCCATACATCCCGAATAAAGTTCTGCAGCGAGTACAGCAGCGGTTTCGTACATTCGCTCTGGTAGTCACAAGAAGAACGTAGTGGGAAGGTGCGGTGTGCGTCTAGCCATTTCGGCAAAGAAAAAGAATTTTGAGAAACCAGTAAGCAATCATCATCACAATCATTTATTTCTTCCTTAAAGGGGCTCTGAAACACCTTCCGAGGAGAGTACATCAACTCACTCAATCACTACACTGTGTTGTTATGAAACCCTGAGCCAAATAATACACTTCTACACGCAGCAGAGGACCCACAATCAAGCGCGAAAGTTGGCGAGCCCTTCCCGGCGACTTTTTTTAATTCTCGCACCCTCCTCCGTCGCTCGCATCTGTGTATACAAGTTCAGAAGTGGCCGTTGGTTAGATTCGTTCATACGTCAGGCAGCTACAGGTGGCCGCTGCCAGTAATGCGCGTAGCTCCGGCGGATGAGGAGCCCCCGGAGGTGGTGCCGGCGGAGGACCGCCGACCTTCCAGCGTGCAAAACGTGACGAGAGGAGAGAGAGTGGCGCGAAAACACTAAAATTAAAATTTTGACTACAGATAACTCAGCTTCTAGAAAGCGAATTAGAAAAACGCTTGCTGGACAATATTCGTGAAGCGGCGTGCTTTAACATACCTGGCATACCGCATATTTATTAGTTCCCCTTTCAGAGCTCCTTTAAAGGTCCTGATGGTGCCATTACATGAAACGTGAGAGGGAGGGAGGGCGGGGAGGCAAGGATGTCAGGCGGTCATATAAAAGCACCCTGAAAAAGGAATAATTAGTAGAACAAAAATATTAACTGCTAGGTTTTCAAAAGCAATACTAATGTAAAATACTGAAGTCAAAACAAAACAAAATATGGCAAACTAGGTAGCAACACTTAAAAATCGAAAAGAACGTAGTAATACCGGAAGATTAGACTGCTGTAAACGAAATGTGGCAGTACGTGTAGAAACACAGTAAAATAAAAGATGGTGCAGTGATACTGCTTGGAAAGGAGCGCGAGAGAAAGTCGCTATTGCAGGTCGCGTAGCTGCCTAAATGAGGAAAGGTTACTCTCAGCGACAACGTTTTTGGGGACATTATTCCTCTCTTTTATGGCAATGGGAAGAAAATATTTGTTGAGGGCATTAGTAAAGCCATGCGAATGCTGTATGCTCGAGGAGTTAAGCAGCGAGATGAACGCAAAGGAGCGTGTGACAATATTTGACCAAGTACAGAAAGGTTAGAGTGAAATTTGTGGAAAAACAAAACATGGAAATTTTCGGCGGAGCGTAAGGTTTAAGGCTGAGAGATTACTTCATATTGATAATGTTGTGCTGAGATGCATACTGAGAATTGGCAAAGCGTGCTGCCCGGTTCTGGATAGCTTCGAATGAATGAATCAAGTGAGGGCTCTATCGCTGAGGCGTGTTCCAGTTTCGCGCGAGTGTTGTATGCTAGTTCTCTGATGGGGCATAAAAAAGGATCTTCGATAAGGCCACATGATCTGGAAGCGCCAACAGAAAGTTTAGGGATGTGGTCTGCCCGAGTTAATTTCGTTATCTCGACACCTAGGTACATGTATGAAATTATGACAGCGCCATGGCGTTCAGAGAGTTCGGAAAATGAATAATGGAAAGTTTGAATGAGATATGCATGCATTTACACTTCGAAACATTACTGTGCATAAGCCAGTCAGAAAATCGTTTTTGAATTCGGTTTAGCTTGTCCTGCAACATTTACTGATCGGTATTACTGAAGATATGGTGATAAATAAGGCAATCGCCCGAAGAATAACGGACAGATGATTAAATACCAGATGACGGGCATTTCATGAAGATTAGGTAGAGCAGTGGAGCAACAACAGAACCCAGTGGTACTCCAGAGGTTGCTCTATTAGCTTGAGATGCATGACTAGCGTTGACAATGAACTGTGAGCGGTTAGTTAAAAAGCAGCGGATTCAGGATAATATTACAGGATCTAGTCACACACACGCAAGATTCGACATGACAGGTAGGTTAGGGATGCGGTCAAATGCTTTAGAAAAATATAAGCAAATACATTTCAACATTTCTGAGTTAATGAAATCAGGGTCACAAGAAAATGTTAACATTTAGGTTGGTAATTATTAGCTTGCCAACAGCCGCGCTGTCTACACAGATAGGATCCATATACGGCATATTTACCTCTGGTGAATGGTTAACAACATTGGAAAAAGATTGGTGAAAAATTACAAAAAGGTGTTGTTCAAACCATCGCAGCACCTATGAGGCCAAAAAGACACCGCGAAATAAATAAGCTGAAGAAGTTTCTTTTTAGTACTGACCACCCGACCAAAACGTGCGCTCGTTAGTAACCAACAACGACGAAACGGCTTACTGTAAAATAAAACTATTCGGAGACGCGGTAAAGTGATTGCGCTTGACGCAGGGAACAGCCACTTCATGCACTTTTAGAAAAGCACGTGGGTACGAATCGAACACAGCAACACCCTCCAGTACACGTAAAATATGCGGCGCATGTGTCACGTGACCATCTCGGTCTCACCCGGGCTTCTCTGCTCGCAATTACATAGCGTTCAATATTTCTGATAATAATTTATTTCCTTTCAGAGAGAAAAAAATAAATGTTTCGGTGGGTCAGATTTCCGCAATCCTGGAGAAAAATTTCAAATCAAATTTTAAATGATAAATTGTGGGGTTTAACGTGCCGAAGCGACAGCTTGGCTATGAGGGACGCTGTAGTGGGGGCTCCGGTTCTTTACCATGCGTTGACTCCGCACAGCAAAGGGTGCCCTTTTTGTACTCAGCCTCCATCGACTGCACTCGCAGCCGGGATCGAACCCAAGACCTTGAGCTCAGCAGCCGAACGCCGAAGCCTCTGAGGCCTCTCGACAGATTATTTGACAAATCAACAGGAATATCTGGACGAAATTTCTTGTGAGCGCTGATTCGCTTTTAAAATTTTCAGGCAACTAGAGAAAAAGCAGCGCATTTGAGCGCGGGAGTCTACTTCTTTGTCATGAAAAACTGTTTGCGCTTCAAAATATTTTTCCAGACAAACCAAAAGTGCAGATCCGTTACTCGTATAGTAATGAAGCAAAGGCATATAAAAGTGTAACGCAGATCGAAGAAATCGACAACGCACCCATTGCATTATTTTACCTTCAATCGGAGCTTTCTTTCTTCCTTTTATTCCTTCGTGGTATGGGCTTGGGCGCTTAAGAGTTATTTGCTGTAGAGGTCTCCTTTTATTTCTAGAGAATGAGACCTCAAATGACCGCAATGACTGTTCTTTGAGAGTCTGTGGTAATGAAGTTGAAGTTGAAGAACCGAGAACTGTACGTTTTCGAATCCATTAAAACGGACGAGTGCAAAAAGACAAAGACCAGCCTAGACTCTGGATGTTTTGCCGTCTTTATTAACCATTTTACAATATAACTACCATGGCTAATATCTAACGCTCCAAAAGACACCCAGCCCGTACGCTCGCCCGACAGAACAAACGGGAAAATTATAAAATGAATTCTGTTTCATTACTCGCACCCTTTAGATGACTGCCGTGTCCCTAAGAAAGACAGATGCAAACATATGCAATTCAGGCGGCGGTTGTGTGCTTTGTTAAGAAAAAATTACAGTTACACTGAACCAGGTCATCGTGCCCCCAGCATATTTGCCACTTCTCTAGGTAAAATCTCGCGTATAGGCAGCCGACGCTCTAAGTCTCCCACCGAAGCTCTATGTTGGAGGACGCATCCACTAACTTACAGACAGGGGGAAATAAACAATTGTCATAATTTCTGGCCATAGCGCATTGCTTTCCTTGCACTGCTCGGGGAGTTTGCAGGGGTTTCGATGTAGCGCTAACCAGACCTGCGGCGTGACAAATTTTATTTTATGGACACCATGAGAAATATTTTTAATATATACAAGAATAAAGCGCGCACAAAATTGTTTCAGTATTTTTTTTCTACGGATGGATAGAATGGTCTGCCTAGGCCAGTTTTGTCATGCATTTCAGTAACACATTCTCAGTATGCATGTCGCGGCACATTTCTTTTACCCGCCCATCAAACACGTTTATAAACTCTCTTAGGTGTATAACTTAGCGCGTACAAGTGTTTTAGGGCTTCCATGTGGTTGGTGCTTCACTGTGCCTTTTTTCACAACGTACGACGATGTATCGTTGCACCTTTTGTCAAGTGTGCTACCACCTGGAGATTGATTCGTTCTTTCTCACCTGCTTCGTTATTTCTGAAACCGCACTTTATTAATCAATAAAAATACAGTGTCTTCTGCCAATTACTTGGGCACGCGGCCGTTTGCAGTGACGTAGACTGCGGCACACAAGCACAATTCAGTCTAAGCCTTCAAAGAGGTCCCTTCCTTCGTATGGACGGCGTTAAAGACGACTGCTGATCGCCTAAACTGTGCAAGCGCCCCTTTTAACTTCTAAAGCAGTATTAATTGCAGTGCTTATACTTGCAAAGCGGTAGCAATCGCTAGAGCACAGAACTACCTCAGCGCTTACAACGTCGAAGCATAACAGGCTGAATAAAAGTGCCCATGTCCCTTCTCGTCTCCCTCCCTTTAATACTCATCGCAAGATTGGAAGTGGCGGCACTTACCTCGGCCGTAAGATCCGACGCGGTCACCGGCGATGCGAAGAGAATGGCCCCCGCCAAGGACAACTGGGCAATCACAGCGAAGCGCTTCATCACCGCCATGGTGTTCACTGTGGGCTCTGACCACACTCACTCGGGACACGAAGCATCAGCCGGCGTTTCATCCACCTCCACTGTTCCTGCAAACCGCCACAGTAGTTTGCTCTTAGTGACCGCTACACAAACCGACTGCGAACACGACCATGGTCGGATAAGCATGCGGAAGAAGTCCCTTCTGTTCCCGCTTCCGTTTAGCAAGTTGATTTAAAGCGAACGCTGTAAAGGTTGCATTACTTGGTCAGGAACAACAGCGGCGCCCGAGTACTGCTAAGCACGATACTCGGAGTAACGTCCCATGAAAAGGACGGAAACCAACCCTGGATACGGAAAACCGCGCTGAACGTTTCAGTTAAATACATCTCTTTAGGCTGAAAAGAAGCTACGACCCACCGACAAAACTTAGAGCTCACTGCAGAGACTGCATGGGAGAAAAGTGCTTGCGTTTGCTACCACGTTGGTGGCTCCTAGTTGACGCCTTTCTGCACCTACTTAAGCACTCCTTTAAGAGGCGACCGCCACTCTTCGATCTCCGCCACTCGACGGTATGTACTTTTTTGTTGCTGTACTCTGATTGGCTGTACGCGTAACGTCATCAGACGTATGGATGGCATCACACTCTTATGACGTCACATGGTATCACAAATAAGCACACCAATTAATCAACTTATTGCCCTCATTGAGCATCAGAGTTAATTAGTGTCATCCATTAGTTAGCTTACTTAGTGTCATTAATGAGTATCGTTATAAACGAGCAACAGCTAGGGTCATTATATATAATCACTCATAAGTGTCAGTAATTAAAGGCTAATGTCAATGACCGATGCCTAGTTACTCTGACTCGATATTGTTTGATAATTAACTTTCTATACTTCACACCACTCTTCATGAGTGATGACGTCACATCCGGCGAAACATTTTGCGGACACTTCCGGTGCCGACATAGCCTATTCATGCTTTCGCATTAGTAAAGAGGTGAAAGTTGTTGCTCGTGCTTTACTTCTATGTAAGACAACGCACACCTAAACGAAAAGAACATGACGAGTAGACTTGGGGCGTCAGCGGTCATGTGTGCCTGTACAACAACGCCGACACCTTTGGCCGCCGTGTACACGACGCACGAGAGCTGCGTCGATAAAACTGAAAAACTGCGTGCGGTACAAGCGTCATGGTGGACTGGGAGTTCTGCACATGCGCCTCAGAGACCATTTATTTATGGAAAATGTGCATTTTGGCTGAGCCTCCTTCGCTGCCGCCGACTTTTACAGTTTGTTTGCAGCAATCGTTGTTGTGATGCAGATTAAAATGGCGGTTATCATTTAGAAAGAATTGTCCACGACTGCTATTCTCGGTAATAAGTGCCGCCATTATGGGCCAGCGGCGGCGAAATACTGAACCTTCAGATATGTCATCGCACGTTTTTCTCGCCTGGGCATTGGAGAGGGGAAGTGCCGTCGACTGCCACGGCCACGGTTATTCATCCGACTGCGCATGTGACTATAGGCGCTTTTTCTGAAGGTGCAGATTCGCCTGATTAAGTTAGGAATACCACTACTAAGCATCGTTTAAGCTGCGTATGTTCTGTTGAAAGTGATATCAATATTACACGTCTCACTCAAAACAAATTATGAGTCATTTTATTCATAACACGGTCCTGTTTCCAGCGAAATGAAAAAACCCCACCTAGCCCTGGTATGAGATTTAAAACACGCATTTTATGAGTCTTGTCGAACGTTCGAAACTGCAGCTGCCCCTGCACAGATTAAAATTACGCTGCCGCCGTTGCGCCGCACGAATCTCATTAGAACTCAGCGCCCTGCGCGCTCGAAGCGGAACAGCAGGGAAGCACTTTGCTAAGCTAGATCGATACAAGTCCGCGACAACAGATATGCCATTTTAACTGATGACAGAAGTTTGTCAAGCCGCAAACATCAACTAAAGTGAAGAAGTTGTAGCAACGACACTGCGTCTGCTAGTGTGCATTCTTATGCTAAAAGCAAGTGAGGCATAGCTGTAGGGTAGTTTAGTTACGGGGAAGTAGAAACGCGAGGAGTCCACAAAAACATGCAACAGCGAATGATCAGAGAACACAAACGGTAAAGAAAAAAGAGAGAGCAATGCTACATCGGCGCCTCAACGAACCCGGACACATCAGTGATTCAATCAGAGAATAGGCGCAGAAAAATATGCAGCAACAAAGGAAAATAAATGAAAGCAGCAGCAGCAGCATCCTCGAAAAGAAACAGCGATTAAAATAATTTAAATAATAACTGCTGTTTCAGCGCAACCATTACTGCATTTGGCAGCGTATCGCTGTCGTTGTGCTATAGTAAAGAACCATTAGTAGAAGATATCAATGTGCCACTGATCATGTCTAGTTTTTCATAAGTTGTTTCCTCTAGACGAATAAATGGTACTCCTTATTGAAGAGCGTTTTATCAAACATTGGGGGAGGGGGACACTTAAGCTCCTCCTTGAGGGTATGACGTGATAGCGTAAATGGTTAATTGCCATATATGCAGAAGGTCATTCTCTGCATTCATAGATCCCTGTGAGTCCTCTCACCACTCCTGGCGCAGTGTTGCAGCGGTTAAGCGATGCGCTACTGTCCTGCGATGGCAGGTGCTGCCACCGGTAGGGCTTGTGAGACCCATGTTGCTCTTCCCGAGCGACCACTCATTAATTTAACTGCCACCCGCTACGGTGAGCATTTTGCTCACTGTCCTGTGGACAGGTTGTGGGGACGCCTCAAGGCCACGTCACCTGGGTGGCTCACCTGCCTCCTAGGTCGCTCTCTGGGGACCACGTGCCGAGAGCAACGCCGTGATTTTTAGCTCCACAACGCCGACACCGGCAACGCCGACACCACATTTTTTGGTGAACGAGTCCTTTATACCATCGCATCAACACCAGTTTTTATTTATGTGTTTGTAGTGAACAAATTTCAATCGTGCTCTTTTCTGCCCGCAAAGAACGTTTTGCAACCCAGACCAATTAGTGTTTCGGAGCCCCTGTTAGCCACCATAAGTGGTTGACCGCTTCGTTATCACACTCTTCTGACGAGAAAGTGCCGTCAAAATATCACTGAAGCAACGCAATGAGTTTAGACATGATAAGAGAAAGCGACGTATAAACGCCGATAAGAGATGAGAGAACGTGATATAAACGTGATAAGATAAACGTGATATAAACGTTATAAACGCGATAAGAGAACGCGACATGATAAACGAACGCGAGTCACAAGCTTCAGCACTGCGCGATCTCGAGGCACTGGCGCTCGGTGCGCCTTGTATCGTAGGTGCTCAGGGTGTTTCCTTTTCGTTCGACAGGGGCGTATTGACCCACTTTCGCCAGAGTGTTCTCAAATCACAAGATGCCCCCATGCCTATTGGGTCGGCAGAAAGGAGAGAAACCAGGTATCTTTTTGCTGAACCAGCTTCGCAGCGTACAAGAAGTTTTTTTGGCGTGTGCGGCAGCCTTTCTCAAACGCTCCCGAACGACTAGTTTGATTTCGTTCCAAGAATTGCAACAGATGCTGCTTTCACTGCCTCCCGCCCCCTGCATTAACAAAATACACTATATGCCGTCTCCAGGACTACGAGTAAGTATGGAATGATTTGCCGGGAGTGGTTAACACATACATACCGGGAAGGGTCACGCACTGTAGTAGTCGCAATCTTCCACTAATCTCGGCACGGTCGTGTATATATTTCGGCAGCATTGCTTTTCTAAAATGCCCTTAAAGACGTACTGAATGGTGTTACATGAGAGAAAAAGAAGTGATGCACTGATGATAAGCGGAAAATATCGAGAGTAACAGCCCTTTAAAACAAGACGAAACGGCAGAATTGCTTTAAGTTGTTAACAGATGCGATGCTACTTGGCAGTGAGTTCCGGAGGTTATAAGGGGAAAAAAAGTGGCGATAACTTGATAAAACTGCCTAACAGCTAAAAAATACTTTTAATGGGTCGTTATTTCGTGGAGAGATGAGTGATGCAGGAGGAACCTGTTCGAGTACAAAGTTAAAAGTGCTGTGCGAACGTCTTGAGAAGTATTTAAGAAGTAAGAACATGTGGTGGCATCGCAGAAGTGTTTTGAGTTTCAGGCTGTTTCAGAGCTCTGTATTGTTTCTTGTGTAGAAGCTTAGTAAGGAACGAATCGCAGAATTTGGTAATGATTTTAGTGCATACGTTAAATAAGCCTCAGGAGGACTCCGAATTGAAAGAAGCGTGTTTCAGCCGCTATCTGACTAGCGTCTTGTGCACAAAAACATAAGCGTTCGAGCTCAATTTATTACCTTAAATACACTCAGTTTTGTGAGTAATTACATGAGGGGTTTCCAACAGAAATAAAGTACACGTACCTCCGTGCTTAAATATGTACCTTGTAGTTAAAAAATGCGAATCGGCAGGAGTCTGCATCAACATGGCGTGGAATACCGTTCCATTCGAAGGTTGAGTGAGGAAAGAATGATGTGGCAAACGTGATGTGGGCATGTGGGCGCGCAACTTGAATGGGACGACCAGTGCGGAGTGAAATACGTGCCGGATGGCTGATGTAGGGTGGATGATGAAGTGAGCTGTAAAATGTTTCCGAAATAAGCACACACTGGTGTGTCGACGGCAACAAGTCAGGTTTGATAGGCCGGACTCTACTTTTAACGATGTCATGCTGACAGTGTATGTAATGGCATAAATGTGCCAATCTAGTGGGTCGATTCTGAACTGTTTCTATGGGGAATTTCTTAGCTATATTTTGGTTAGGGCTCCATATGAGTGACGCATATTTCATATTCGATCGAAGAATTTACATGTACGCAGCACTTGCTGTTTGGCTAGGTGGTCTTCCGTGATTTTTCTGGAGCAGCGCGAAGAATACAACGAACTCCACAAAAGGACAACGACATGGACGGAGCGCTGAACTTTCAACTTGTGAGAACAGATGTGTTCCATGATTTTGAACTGCACGCTGGTCAAGGAGATGGGGTGTAGTTTAAATATGATTCTCTGTTACCTAATCTGAAAACTGGAATGACCTTCTCTACCATTTTTCCAGTGTGTTGCGCTACTTGTACTGCTCTATCAAGAAAACGTCTACGCAAGAGTTTTAAGTACGGTGGCACGTGGAATAGCCGTAGTTTTAAGAAACCAATTATTCTTTTAGGTGATCACATAACGGCAGTGTCATGTGCGTTTCATGTTATATAAGTGTAAAAAGCTACCCCGAGGTGTTTAGAAGACTATGGTTAAATCTACCATGACATATGAGATATTGTAAGGAAACTGACAAGGGTTACGTTTGTGGCCCTTTGATTATTTATTTATTTATTCATTTATTCAATACTGCCAGACTTGGTATATCCCAGTCTGGATGGGCAGTACAATATAGCATAAAGCAGCGTTAATATTAGAACACAAAAAACGAGAAAGAAACAAAGGGTACACATTCATGAATTCAAACAGTAACTGGAAAAAACGAATACAGCGGATGTTTCACGCCAGAATTTAACATAAAACAGACAAACAAAATGCTCGTAAAATTGATGATACCCTCTGTATTCATTACAAAATTCAATTAGGACTAGTTCCATTCTGGTATTTGAGGAAAAAAAAACAGTATTTGAAAATGTTAGTTCCGGCACTATTAAGGTAACCTCTTATAACCCCTCACTGCGCATGACGATGCCTGGTTAATGGCGTGACTAGAGGTTTACACTGTTCAGTCCAGTGCACTAATTAAGCTTTTTTGGAGACCTGAATGATCGAAAGGGTAAGTAATTGTGCAGTAGATAATTCAGTCATAGGCGAACATAGGAATATTACAGGATACATTCCTGGGTATGTTGTGGATCAAGGACTGACCCCTGCGGGATGCTTGATGCTACTGGAAGGAAATTAGAGGCTTGATTATACACATAAACTAACTGGGAACGGTTAGCCGCAAATTCTTTTATCCACAACAATATCTTAGAAAGGAGGTTTAACCGAGAGAGAAAGTTTTCGTCGCAAGCTTACGTGAAGTACCTTGTAATAAAGGCTTTCGCGAAGTCCAGGAAGGTTGCGTCAGTTGGAAGGATAGAATCAAGATCCATGGTTGGTTCTACGGATTTTAACCTCCCAAAGTAGCTCAGGCTATGAGAGACGCCACAGTAGAGGGCTCCGGATAATTTCGACCACCCAGGGTTCTTTAGCGTGCACTGACATCGCACAGTACATGGGCCTCTAGCATTTGGAGAATGAAGATGCACCTGCAAGTCATGAACGCAAATAGCTTGCTGTATTTCGCAATAGGTCCTTACAGAATGCATGTTGAGAGACGCGAAACAATTATTACGCTGAAGAAAATCCATTCTTTGAGAAAAGACATGTTCCATGACTGAATCGTACGCGAGTCAGAGTGATGGGGTGGTAGCTAGAGGTTATTCTCTGTTACCCGATCTGAAGAATGGAACGACCTCCGTCGCCTTCCACTTTTTTGGTTATGCTACCTGTGGGAAGTGATTGTGTAAACTGCAATGGTAGACATGTTGCGAAAACATGCCGAGTGTTTCTTTAGAGTTTGAAGGTGATTTCGACAGTACCAACTGAAGACGGTATTGCAGTAGTGTTGAAATCTGGGTCAGTTGGTACATGTTCAGGAGTAAAACCAGTCAAAAGACGGAACACAGCGAAGAGACGAGGCACACACACGACGACTGGACTAGCAACTGTGCGTCATAGAAGAAAACAATCTCCCAGGAAAAGTGGCAGTTTGCGCTGCTAAGTTAACAACAATCTACATCTAAAGATAAGCTGTGATCTAACGCCGTGATGAAAGGAAGCTTAGTTTCTTCTGCATGAGGTAGATAGAGGGACTGCTGATGCAATCATCTCCTTGAATACTAATGAGGAACGCCTCGAGGATTTCGCGCTCAACTTTTCCCTTGCCTCTGCCAGTCGTCGTGTGTATGCCTCGTCTCTTCGCTGTGCGTCTTTTGACTGGTTTTACTCCTGAAGACGGTATCTTCATATTTTCGGTAATGCAAGTGTTGCCGAGCGCAGAAAAACAGGCTGAAGGCAAAAAAGATGTCAGGCAGGCAGTCGCGAAAGATGAAAGCTTATAAGTTTGTTTTGTGAAGACGGATGTGAATGTGATGTTAAATATGTTCGTGAACTAAGGGTAGCTACCTTCCTGTCAAGGTTGTTGATAAGATGTTGCCACGTTGAGTGTCCTAGGAAATAATCACAGTGTTGTACTTGTCTTGCTGGTGATGCAGTCATCATGGTTCCATGCTAAGCTGACCGAGAAGATAATACCTAGGTACTATACTGGTTTACACAACCAGTAGAAATATTTGTGATAATATGTGGTAAGGATAGACTGGAGTGACATGTAGTGAATGTCGTTACCTTTGATTCGTTAACATTAATCTGCATAAGCCAAACGCTATAGCATTACGTTAATGAAGTTAAGTCCTCCTGCAGAAGATCATCATTGGGGCTGCTAACCTGGGGTAATGTAGTTTTCAGCGCAAAATACGAAGCTGCGATGATATGATGCAATGAGTACAGGACCCAATAAAGATACAAAGGAAACTCCAAATTTGACAGAAATCGCTCTCTAATCTAACACAGTGTGATCTACAAACAAACGAATCAAACAAACGAAATCTCGAACATTATGCACCAACACCGACATGTTTACAGATATTATTCAGCAGGCTGGCCCAAATCAAAAGCTCTGGAGGTCTTCATATAAGAAGGAAGCCGCTTTAATTTTTCAATGCAAGCTGTGAAGCCAGCGATGAAATGGCCGAACATTAGAAAGTACAGCAGTTAACCGCAGTAAAATATACCAAAGAAACGAAAAAACAAGTGCACAATGAACTTTGTTTCTCTGCACGCAACATACGTCAGCAGCATCTAACGTGAAGCTAGCAGCTTATAAATCCTTCGTGCGACCGATTCTGGGATACGCTAATCACGTTTGGAATCCCTACCAAGCATATCTCACTAATAATTGCAAAGCAATACAGCGCATGACCCTTCATTTTATCTGTTCGAAATACTGCCGGCGAGATAGTAAGACATGTTAATCCTTTTATCTTTCCTCTTTTTGTTCGACAATCACATCAACATAATAAAAAGCACAGGCCTAAGATCGCCTTATCATCGTTAGCTCAGGACTAGAAATAAAAAGTTTCAAGCACTTTTCACCGCTTTGCGACACCTTCGAGTATTCTTTCTTTTTTTCTCTCTCTGCTGGTCATAGAAGAGAGTAACAGACTGCTGCGTGAATGTATAAATGTGAACACACTCAAAGCCTCCACTAGGAAAACCACGACTGTTATTACTGAGGACGACCGCCTCTGAAAATGTTCATTACAACTTGTTCTTGTCGTCCCATTGCAATTTATGATTAGCGTATTATGCATAATCTCGCCTACTTTTACAGCTGTGTGTGTATTGCCCATACGGATTCGTACAGGTATTCCGACTTTTTGTGCATTTGGTGCATCGTGATCTCAAGCGTACGCATGCATTTTCTATCATAACCCCTGCACCAATCTCGAAATCAGGGTTACAGTATTGACAAGTAACCAGATAAGGAAGAGCTCAGGTATGTTTTAACTTACCTTTGTTCCCTTCATATTAAAACTCCGAAGTTTTAATCATACGCAATTGTAAGGAGCCAGATGAAAATTCATAGAGAGTCTACGGACACTGCTTCAATGTGACCTGTGTAGTGAATAATAAATTTCAATGAGTAACTCGGAAAACTGTGATTCACAGGATTTTCCTTTCTGAGAGCCATGTTAATCGCAAAAAGCAGCTTGTTAGTCATGAAGTGACGGATAACATTACCATGCAAAATGTTGTTACGAATTTTAGGCTTCACTGACGTTAACAATATCGGTCTCTAATTGGAACTGTCTTTGCGATCGTCAGGTTTGTATGTGGAAATAACGTGAGGAAGTTTCCAGTTATGAGGTACAGTACTTAAAGAGCTTACAAAGAAAACCTGGTCTGGCATACTGGCGCTATTGAGCGGGAGGTGAAATTTATAGAAGCGTGGTGGTACCACACCTGGTAACGTGGTACTGAAAGCAGAGTCCGTAGACTTCTTCAACTTCAAAAAGAATTGAGTCTGTTCACCGTTCCATACGTTCCTGCTCGGGATTTAAGACCACAATACCGCTATTGCATTCCTCGCTCATCAACCCGGTACGGAAAGCGCACACGCCATTACTATGTACCTGCCTGTTTCAATAGCTTGCCACCTACTGTACTCCGCATGAAAACTAAATACACCCTGAAAAAAACTTTGCGGTATGTCTCCGCGCTGCTTCCTGCCCCGTAGTTATTTCACCTATTTACTGTATTAATTTCAAATTACTGTAATCTTTCTTGATGTTGTAATAGTTATATATTTGTTTCACTATGTTTGGTGACCTTTTTCTTTTTTGCAAAGTTCATTGCAACGTCTCTATTTTCCTTTGTTTTGCCAACGTTCGCTGTCTGCCAGGCGCTGCCACTCAAGCCCTTTGAGGCTTTGGTAGGCCTGATTTATGTTGTCTGGCAATTGACATGAATAAAAGTTCTATCTATCTATCTATCTATCTATCTATCTATCTATCTATCTATCTATCTATCTATCTATCTATCTATCTATCTATCTATCTATCTATCTATCTATCTATCTATCTATCTATCTATCTATCTATCTATCTATCTATCTATCTATCTATCTATCTATCTATCTATCTATCTATCTATCTATCTATCTATCTATCTATCTATCTATCTATCTATCTATCTATCTATCTATCTATCTATCTATCTATCTATCTATCTATCTATCTATCTATCTATCTATCTATCTATCTATCTATCTATCTATCTATCTATCTATCTATCTATCTATCTATCTATCTATCTATCTATCTATCTATCTATCTATCTATCTATCTATCTATCTATCTATCTATCTATCTATCTATCTATCTATCTATCTATCTATCTATCTATCTATCTATCTATCTATCTATCTATCTATCTATCTATCTATCTATCTATCTATCTATCTATCTATCTATCTATCTATCTATCTATCTATCTATCTATCTATCTATCTATCTATCTATCTATCTATCTATCTATCTATCTATCTATCTATCTATCTATCTATCTATCTATCTATCTATCTATCTATCTATCTATCTATCTATCTATCTATCTATCTATCTATCTATCTATCTATCTATCTATCTATCTATCTATCTATCTATCTATCTATCTATCTATCTATCTATCTATCTATCTATCTATCTATCTATCTATCTATCTATCTATCTATCTATCTATCTATCTATCTATCTATCTATCTATCTATCTATCTATCTATCTATCTATCTATCTATCTATCTATCTATCTATCTATCTATCTATCTATCTATCTATCTATCTATCTATCTATCTATCTATCTATCTATCTATCTATCTATCTATCTATCTATCTATCTATCTATCTATCTATCTATCTATCTATCTATCTATCTATCTATCTATCTATCTATCTATCTATCTATCTATCTATCTATCTATCTATCTATCTATCTATCTATCTATCTATCTATCTATCTATCTATCTATCTATCTATCTATCTATCTATCTATCTATCTATCTATCTATCTATCTATCTATCTATCTATCTATCTATCTATCTATCTATCTATCTATCTATCTATCTATCTATCTATCTATCTATCTATCTATCTATCTATCTATCTATCTATCTATCTATCTATCTATCTATCTATCTATCTATCTATCTATCTATCTATCTATCTATCTATCTATCTATCTATCTATCTATCTATCTATCTACCTATCTATCTATCTATCTATCTATCTATCTATCTATCTATCTATCTATCTATCTATCTATCTATCTATCTATCTATCTATCTATCTATCTATCTATCTATCTATCTATCTATCTATCTATCTATCTATCTATCTATCTATCTATCCATCCATCCATCCATCCATCCATCCATCCATCCATCCATCCATCCATCCATCCATCCATCCATCCATCCATCCATCCATCCATCCATCCATCTATCTATCTATCTATCTATCTATCTATCTATCTATCTATCTATCTATCTATCTATCTATCTATCTATCTATCTATCTATCTATCTATCTATCTATCTATCTATCTATCTATCTATCTGTCTGTCTGTCTGTCTGTCTGTCTGTCTGTCTGTCTGTCTGTCTGTCTGTCTGTCTATCTATCTATCTATCTATCTATCTATCTATCTGCTACTTAGTGCAGGCCTTAGTCCAGGGACGTGTTCTTTGAACGTATAACACTCTGCTTGAACAGTGACCAGTTCGCAATAAAACGCGTTCTAAAGTCAGCTTTTTTCCAATTTTCAGGTTCCTTATACTCTGGCAATAGAATTAAAGTTCCGGCCGTCAATAGAGAGCACCGTCAAGAAAGCCAGAAGAACTTGAAGACGTGGAGCGCACTATGACCTAGCAAGTTTCTCTGGACGATGAAAGTGCAGGGACAGTCCAAGACTGAACTGACTAGCGAAGAGGGACACCACCACTACCAGGAAAACGCTTTCTAGCGTTTCTGCGTACGTTAATATTACCCCAGTAAGCGTCAACAGCTGTCGTGAGAAGCGACAAACTGAAGGTTGTATTCTACGAGATACGGAACGCGCACTTCCTGGGAACACTCTCGGGCTGTTCTCTGCTAAGACCAGCACAGTGTGGTGGCAGCGCTCTGGGAATTATTCATTCCTCGGGCTGTGCCTTCGAAATTCCAGAGGCGCGCATGTCGACAGCGTCCATGTGGGTGGCGTGTACGTTATGCATCTATGCTTCGCAGCCTGGCGATGGCACCATCCCTCCCGCCGACTTTTGGCAGAGAACGGCAGTTACAAGGAAACGGATGCGAGAGAACTGTACAGGTTTTCGAACAGCGCGCAAACGACTTTTTTTTTTGTCCCTCCTTCTGCGAACTCTCGGGAATTCACGAGGAGGACGTGAAATGCTGTGGACGGTTCCAGGAATTATGTTTTCTGGGAATTTTCCTAGCCGTCGAAACGCTAATCACCAGCGCCTAAAATCTACGCCTCGTGACTCTCCCAGAACGTTGCTTACTGGGCGCTGGTATCGACTTGGGCTCGTAGATCGCGCGTGCTCCTGACGAGAACAGTTGTTCGCAAAATACGGCTTTGGCGCGCTCGCGGAGGATGCAGTGCCGTTTTTTTTCTTCCCCGCCAGAACTTGTGTCCTCACTACTCCGCGCGGATCCTTGCGTAATTATGCGTAAATAAAACAATCCCGCTCTCCAACCCCCGGCTTGCCGAGGCTGGAACTTTCCGCCAAGGTGGTGTTTCAACAGGCACTTTTCGGAGAAACGCCACTGGTCTTGGCTTAGCCGCCACTTTTCGAGGCATCCTGCGCACTTTATTGGCTGGTTTGGAGTGTGCTTCGATCAAGGTGCAATGAGAGCCCTTTTTGTTTCAGCGGAGGAGAAAAAATAATCAGTTGACCATACTCTGGTCGACTGTTGCGAACTGAACTAGGACTAAGAAGACGTCACTGCCATTTGAAAACGCTCATTCCAAGCTTGTTGAACGCGCTAACGTAACCCTGGCCTGCCAGTCCGCCCTGAAAAAAATCTTGAGCATAAAATGAAAATAAGCTTCATTCAACAAGCCAGCGCTTTCGTGCCGGTGGACACCTTCAGCATTTAATCACCCGTGCATGCGAAAGCTTATTGCAATAAGTGAAGGGTTGCAAAAAGCAGAAATTAAGACACTATCAAGAAAGATATCGTGCAGGTTATGCTCTACATTCATCGCGTTTCGCATAACGCCAAAAGAGTGGCGAGCCGTTTCGGGGTCAAGATCGCCTTCTCGGCACCATGTAAACCCAGCAGTGTGTGCCCTTTGATGGCTATAGAAAAGAAGAGTAGGCCCCAGTGTAGTAAGAAGCGCGGCAAGAATTTCACCGAGTGTATTCCCTCACCTGCGGCAGGTTCTATATTGGAAAAACGGGTTGGTATTTTAATGAAAGGGCATGCGCGCCTAACTTGCCAGTAATCAATAACTAAGGAGACCACTTAGCCAAACTTTGTAACGGATGCAAGGGTAAAAGTGAGTGCAAGAAAAAGATTCCATGACGACCAATTTTTGAAAAAAAAAAACGACTGTTTTGTTCAGAAGGAAGGTGGTGGAAGCATTTCACATAGGAAAATCTAACGACAAATGTGTCAGCTCGTCGTGCATTTTGTTTCGACCGAACGAAATCGCTCTTGTGGAAGGCCAGTAGTAAATTTTTCACAACTTTTCACGCGATGTTTTCATCATTACTGTGTTTACTCGTTCACAGCTTTTAGGGCAAATTTGTTTTTATGCCCATTCATTCGCTCCTTGTTGTTACCCTGCCCTCATGCCTGTTTTTCCATTTTCGCATGATTTCTGATGTTTTACTGCCTCACCTTCACCTTTATTCTGGTTGATTGCTGTTTTACATATCGCCATCTACGTAGTCATCTCTCTTTTTATCGCCTCACCCTCGCCTTTACTCTTCTTACGTGTTGTTTTGGATTTTACCATTTAGGCCGCGATAACGCCAGTTTTTATTTCATCACTTTTCGCCTGTAGTCCAGCTATTTGTTTAGAGACAATTTGCCATCTTTGTGTCTTTGTTTTGATAATGCAATGCTGTGTGGTGCGATTTCAGATTTCCTTGTTGGTTCACCCGGCCTGAAGCATTGGTACCAGACATACTGTAGATTTATCTCCCCTATCTATCTGTACATGTGCGAGTGACAAAGGTGGTCGCGCGCCTGTGCTTTCGCTTCCTCGAACAAACAGTTGGTAGTCTGCGCCCGTGGTATCGTCTTCGTGTCATGACCTCCTGCCCTCGTCCTTTAGCACAGTTTCTAAACTTCCTCGAAAGTGAACCGACTAGCCCGCAAGAAAGTTCTACTAAAGGCTAACTTCAGTTTTCCCGCAGTGCTCATTTAAATCCGGTCCTCGACCCACTGAGCAGAAGCCCCGTGCCGAACGTCTGCAAATGCCTCCCAGAGGACTGGAGCGAGCGTGTCACCCGACAAGCTGTCTCGGAAACAATGAGTGGGTGTCCATGCCTTATTGACTTTAGCGGAGCTATCCTTAATGCTGTGCGAATTACGAGCCGAAGCTTACACGACGTCTTCTTCCGCACTAAACGCCTGTGATGTCTTGCGTTGATGTGTGTTTTTGCGTTTAGTGCTAGTTTCCAGCGGTCAGTTGCCGTCAACAGGTGTTGTGCATGCAGAAGAGCGTTCAAGAACTTTTTGTTTTCATCTCTGCGTTGCAACGCTTGAAGGATGTTACCCTCACACAGAAGCTCGGAATTTCTGCCAGGCGCAGTTATCTTGCGGAAATGACGTCACTGACGTCACTATATCAACTTACAGCACCATACATGCGCTCACCAGTAAAGCGATGTGTGCCAAATTTTTTTTTTTTTTACCGCGATAGGTAACCCTCCTCCTTGCAACTCCCCTGAACATCTGGTTGTTCCGCCAAATGAACTAAAGTCTGAAGGGAGCGCGCTTTCCGACCAACGGCGAGGTGGTAAGGTCCGTGAGCCACCGGATGGCCAAGAGGAAATTATTCTACGACGGCATCCACAGGATTTAACATCGGCTGCGCAGCTGCCTTGCTTTCTGTGGAGCGTACGTCGAAAAGCGGTGTGCAGCTCTGTTGATCAGGAAAGGGGCATTTGAAGCTATTATTTCAAAGACTATCTCTCAATTCCGGTTCTTAACAAAAGTTACAGATCTGGCGGTAAAAGTTAATGAGTTCTCCAGTCATACCAAATTCTACGTCGTTGAATAAGCGCATACACTTAGGTAGCACACCGCTCTTCACTTCGACCCGCAGTGCCACAAATGAGACGAGGTTGTTAAACATGACTTGGAGCTGCGGAGGCACCGATGAAGCATCGCGTATAAGCAGCGACATGATTGCATCACACTGGGTAGTTTTTGTACGGTACTTTAGGTTTTACACTGGTTGTGTACAGGCTTATTTTGAATTTTTCTCGCAGGAGCGGCCATCTTCGAGAAGTGGCTCCATCCAGCTACTCATCCGGTCACGAACGCCAGGCTGGCTTGGGCGGTTGGCCGCAGCTGCGTGTTTTTCAGCTGTATTGCATAGCGACTGCTCGTGCTGAGAAGAATGTTGCTTTCGCATGGTTCTCGCGGCTATTGGAAGCCTTTATCCTGCTCTGCTGTCCTCGGCACGGCGTGCGTGAACCAAATTGTCGTCGGCCAAGAAACAAGCGGTTTTTGTAATTGGGTGACACGGGCTTCAAGCAAGATGTTCGCAGCGGAAACAGCCGCACAGAAATCGCGCACTGGCATGTCCCCATGGCCATACCTTGGATGCCGGAATTCTAAGGAGCGCTTTCGGTACAAACCAACAATATTGCGCTGTTCAAATATGAATCAATACCAACTCGCCCAGTTTGCAGCTTTAATCAACAATAAGAATACATGCAAAGAACATGTTTTCTCTATTCTTGCAAGTACTTCTGCCTAATATTTAAATTGAACATTCTGTATGGTGGTTCTCTGCATGGATTGCGTATTCTCTACCGAAAACTTCTACCATGTACGGGCGAATAGTGGAAAAGCTTGCTAGCGAGCGATTCTTTGAGAAATAAGACGCCGTCGGTTTTGTTAAGGCGGGCCTCCGATTTTCTCGATCGAAAACGGTCATCTAACAGTGTAGCCCTCCATCCCTCCGTCTCGGCACCAAGTGATGGTGGGTCGACCAGCGCGCGGCTGCGTTCAGTATCCACCATGTGGCTGCCCAACATGCGTGCTACACCGGCCATAAAGTGCCAGTCGGCAGCGGCGTCAGACCAGCAACCACGGCGACTGCTGCGCCGGCAACAACTGTGCCCAGGAAGAGCATATATACCGGGAAATACAGCTATACCGGGGCATACTGCAAGACTTTGGAAAGAACTTTTCTGGCACATCACCGATGATTCTTTTATATGCGGGTGTTTTTTTTTCTTGCATTCTGGTTTCTTCATGATGCATTCTTGTTGATTCTTATTGCTGATTTTTGCATAAAAGCATGTACAGGTGGTTTCACCGAACACTGTTAGTAATACACAAAAAAACGAGGTTTCTTGACTTGTAAGGACACTTTCTCCGGCATATTATTGTCACCGCAGGCAGACATAAGAAAACGGCTGGAGCATGTCAGCCACCCACCAGTTTAACTGAAACTGATTAGTGATCTTTCGAAATATTGCATGTAGGCGCCTTATATTATTCATTTCTAGCCCGCCGTAAGTGTTAGCAATATCACTTGCTAGACCCTCGAAACGCCAATTCTAGCTCACTCTGCATCGTAAGGAACTCTGGCTTTTGGGCGCCCAAAACCAAAAGCCGCACCCGCCAGCGCATGTCACTCGACGGCATATCGCGAGTTCATTTCCTGCTCGCCGCTGCTGCCTGTGCTGCTCGGGAGCCGTGGAACTAGCTTTCCTAAGGTGTGTGAGAGGGTGACGGGTTCTGTGAGTTTGTGCCATCTGTACTGGCGGGGTACGGTTGTACACTTAGCGCAGAGGAAGATGTTGCTCAAGGAAGCCGGCCCGCATCGGTCGCCAGGTGGTGTGAGCAACCGGCTGGTGGAGAGGAGGAGCGGGGTTAAATCGCCACAGCATTCCTCCTGTCGTGGTGGTAGTTTCCGTGCAGCGAAATGCTTGGAAATGAGGGTCGTTGACCCCAACTTGTGAAGATCAAGCGCATTAATCATAGCACTCATTAGCAAAGCTGCCCTTGCGCCATTGATGATCGCAGCCATGCTTGGGGACGGGCCACGAGCGAGGATACGCGACCATTAGTTCACTTGTTTGCCGCCGAAGATGCGAGACCCAGAAGGCGCCTACAGAAAGTGGAATGCCAATTACGTCTGACGTTGGACAAGACACGTGACGGACTGCTTGTCAACGGCAGCGTCATGCGGAAGAAGAGAACAGAGTGCGTCCCTGAGGCTGAGGAAGAAAATCGGACAAACGCCGCCGTAAAACCCAGACTGCGACCGATTCAAAGAGTGCGGCTGGCAGACTCTCTGTGTCTTCCCAGAATGGGCGACGAACACCACCCGAAGAGCTGGTTCTCAATAAGAGTTCTCAAGAGAGCATCGCCGTGGAGCATCTTACGCAACTCGCAGACGGTGGGCAATGTTTTCGTTGCTCCTTTTTCCGGTCACTTTTTGCGCTGAAAATGCCCCGAACCTAACCTCAAAGTCGCCCGTCTGCCAAGTGCCCGCGTGCGCTGTGGTCTTACGTTCCGGCACCGCTAGACATACAGTCGGCGACGGCCACTTGGAAAGCACATGTGCGTGGAAAACGATCGGCGAGGCATCAGTGAGCAGTGGATGTATATACGACGGCGGCCTTGGCGGCGCTCGCAGGCGCGCTGGAAAGCGTAGCTATTTCTAGCGCTCCTCTGAGTTTGTTTTCAAGTCTGGCCGCTGCAGCAGCGTCTGCCCTGCACATCACGCCTGCAGCGCGAGTCTCCGCCGTGCGGAAGCTGCGCGTCTCTGTGCTACAGTGGCAGCAAGGTGGAAAACGGGGCTTGGTGAGCGGCTGGTCCACGCTGACAGCTGCACTTAATCAGGAGGGCCCGGAAGAAGAGACGCATCGCAGTGCCAGCAACTGCGTTTTATTGCACGGGCGTGCCTGAAATACATCACAGCCGCATGGGGCATGTACATAAAATACAACAACAAACTCAAGCCAACCAACTTGTGAGCGACTACACACCACAAGAAAGTAGGTAAGTTCTTTGTCTCAACAAGCGGACTGGCACGGCCGCCGTATTTGACTGAGCGGCGTGCTGCTAGAGCTCTTGGCTGTGGGACATGGGCCACGCTAAATGTTGCACGTTCGTCGAGACATACATGCTCCGCATGATTCATGTTTGCACGAGCGCAGAAGCTTAAAGTGGGACGCTACTCGTCCGCTACTGTGGTGTGTAGGTGAATAAATCGATCACTGAGAGAATGGTAATGCGCTTCTAGGCATGTAGGCGAACTCTGCAACACTTTGCGTGTAAGCGGTCCCATGACTACATTTCCCAAACCACAAGGAAAATGGTATGCACGTACAAAATGAAAGGAGCCGTTACTCCACTCTTATATAACACACTGTGGGGAGCGTTTTGGTAAGTTAGAAACTTCATTTGATTCCTCGAGTGCTTGTTTTCTACTTTCTTCACGTGTCCTCGGACGGAACACTGCGGAGGATTGGCGGACCACCGCGCCCATCATCGGTCCCTCCTTCCGACTGGAGCTCCCACATAATGGCCTGTGTATGCCATATGGAGGCTGTTGGAGCGAAAGCTGCACTGTCCGAGCTTCAACTTTCAAGGCCAACAATGTTTCACTTTGACCTTGAGCCAGGCTTCATACCACGTGACTGGCCGCACCTGGAGCCATGATTTGCTTGCGCCGAGCCTCCGACGTACCACGTGACATGACCACGTGATTACCTGTGTATGGCGCGCGCCTCGCCGCGCTCGCTTCAGTCGGAGCCGTGGGGGCTCGACTCTGCGCAGCGATGGACATCGAGGAGAAAAAAAACTAGGAGGGAGCATGACGTCACGCGCTCAGCCTCTGCAAGCCATCCTCCTCTGACGCCGCTGCCGAGGGCCCTTTCGCGCACTGACTCTTGGGAAATAGGCCCTCCACAGTTACCAGACTGACAACCAGCTTGGATAGCGGTGCTTTTTAGTGAACGTCCGTGCTCCGATGTAGCGCAGCGCCTGTCTTGCAGCTTTGGCGGAATGCGTACCGAGGTTGTGTGAAGGCTCCGCGTCTCAACACTTCTGTTGATTACGCACCTGAGTTTTTGGGTGCAGTGTAGAAAACTGCAGGTAAACTTTTCATCAAAAGGTTCGTCGGGGGCACTGCGCATTTGAACTAACGTCGCTCTACGCTATACGTGTACGGTACTCCAGTACCGACGTGAAGAGGCGTTTTCATGGTCTTGCTAGAAATACAAATTGCACATGCCCGCTTTGAATGTCGCTAGAATTCAGAATTTTTCCCAGCGGCGTGCGGCCGCTACCTCGTCACTGTTCAACTGTGGTTCGTAAAGAGAATGGAAAGCAATTCCATTCATCGTTATACACACACACGGAGCGCTTATTTCAGTGCATGCTATAAGCGGAGAATAGGCAAAGAAAAAAACTAAAAAAGGAGGCAGTGGCTTCCAGAGCGCTCCGGCGCGCTGCGCAAGATTCTATTTCTCGGGCAGGCGGAATTCGGCCCGCCCATGGGCCCGCCGTTCTCCGCTACCCTCGGGGCACAAGTCGCGCCGAATACGCTCGCGCACATACGCGGTTCCGACGTGAAATGCAGCAGTAAAGTATTTCTCTTTCTCGCTGTTGAGAGAGAGCGCCGACGGCTTTACGTCTGCCTGTATGCGCCTGCGCGGGGTGCAGGGGGGTCCCCGGCCCTCGGCGTTAGCTTGTTCGTTCGTTTCGGAGCCGATGCTCGGAGTTGACGCGGTGCTGTGGGCTCACGCAGTTGCTCGAGAACTGTATGCCCTTGTCGGAAGACGACGGCAGATACCGTCCTATAGAATAATGCAGCTTTCGTTACTGCGACCTGACAGGCGCTGTCATTAGTCACAGTAGCAAGCTTTCTGTGTGATTGTGGTGAGGCAGTTTCTGTTTGGAAAATGCACATATATGAAAACATTTATCCAAGCAAGAAGGTCATCATACATGAGCCACTCGTAGTATCATAACTGCACAACGGCACAAACAGATCATATGGTACAAAATATTCACAAAGTAAAGTGGACACATATGGAACCAATCGAGATATGTATAAAAATATTTATACCAGGTCAACATATATGAGTCATACCTCGTAACATAACTGCAAAAGGGCAAGAACAAATCATATGGCACAAGATGTTCATAAGCAGCAGAAAGACATGATTTATCGAAGCCAACACGTGAATGTTTATCCAAACAGTCAGGTTAGCATCAGCAGGACTCGTCTACACAGCTGCCAACCATATTAGTAATCTGCCAACAAAATCAAAGCATTCACAAGGTACGATGGGACAAAAGCTTGCCAAGGTAACATATGAGTATGTTTATCCAAACAGTGGAACCATCATAAATCCCAAAGTGAGCTTGGTCCACGCAGCTATTTGCAAATCTTTGAAGATACGACATTCACAGCAAGGTTCAATGCACTTTAAGAAAGAAACACGTGACAATATTTCGCTGTTCCTCAAAAAAGGCTTTCTGTGCAGGCTATTGATCCATCTGCATTGAATCATCCTTATCTTTGTGTATCAAAAGTTTCCTCATTCATAGTATGTAAGTGAAGAACCCACTCATCAAATAATAGAGGGCGTCACATTTTTGCGCCATTTTTTCACCTGCATTATTGTCTTTTATTTTGTTTCAACTAATAAGCTAAAGAGACATAAATTGGTGAGAACACTGTTTAATTGGAACTTTCAGAGCTTGGATTCTTCAACAGAGATTCCGTCTCCAATGCCTAATTACAGTCTTGGAAGCTCTATGTGCACTGGTATGTATGTCTTGACCATCTTCCATTAACGGAGATTAAGGTTCTTGGACAACAGCCACAGCAGTTGTTGGCCTTGATGGCCTACCAAACACTGTTGTGCTTCTTGATAGTGTTTTTTTTTTGGCTCTGGGCTATGGCTTTGCTGTATACAAAGTTATTTCTGTTCTGTGCTTAAATTTAGCTCAGCTCTATTTCCTCCTTCCTTTTTATATTCCACCATCTCCTTCCCCCAGTGTAATGCGGCAGCAAGTCGGTATCTTCTTGTTAACGTCCGTGCCTTTACTTCTCTCACCTCTCTTGGGAGCTTCACCTAACTCTGCATGACCCGAGGCATATTGCTCGCTGGCATACTAAATTTGATATATATTTTATTTTGCTTTTGCCGCTCACATGGCCCTCACAAGTATGCTCAGTGACCTTACTTCTCCCTTTTTTCGCGGTTAGTTTTCGTTTTCCTTGTATATTTACGACAGTGGTGTTCTGCAAAGATTTTTTTTCCTGCAAGATGGAATTGCAACTCTAGCAGCGAACATCTGCACACAAAGACTGCTGTCCAAACAGTAAAATCATTGTTAGATCACAATCACAAAAGAAGCCCCGTCTGTACAATTGGTAACAGGCTGCTCTAGGCCCAAGAATGAGCACAATCAGTTAAAGCATGCAGGACGGAATTTATTTACCCGGATGTGACTTTGGTGGCTGTGTCATCCGAGGTTTTGCAAATTTAATTATTTTCAGAGGTGCAACCTATCACTCTAGTTTCCTCTTGGAAGCTGATAACTGCTTTTGTGTAACCTGTGATCAGGAGCATAGCGGTTCGCATATCTGCCACGCCCATTGCACATACCCATTGCACATACCCATAGGGAGGACTAGCCGTGCAAGGAAGTGCCTCGATTTTGGCTCTGCCCATAGACTTCTCTCGTGGCGTTTGCAATTTTTTGTTGTTCTCTGCTGCTCCTTTTCTTCCGTTCAACATTCTTGTCATTTTTTTATGATTTTCCCGTGTTTATAATTGAACAAGACATTCTTAATATATTTATTGCCTGGGAGCCCTTATGAATTTCTGGAAGTCCTCATGTCTTGGCTTGCATCTTATTCTGCCTGGCATTAATGCAGAAATGAGCACAGTCACATAACCCCTCTAATAATGGCAAAATTGAATTTCTGTTAATTCAGTTATAAATGGCTGCTTATATAGTGAATAATTATACTGTAAGAATTTAAAATACAATTAGTCCAAAATAAAGTTAGCAAAAAACAAAGGGGGGTTGAGGCATCCATGAATTTAACTGCTTGTGGAATCAAACATGAGCTCCAAGAAACCAAAGAATTCACCAGAAACAAGTATGAGAATCTCTGCATTAACTGCTTACTTTCATACAGGTATAAATGTAATATGCTGATAGGATAATTTTACGGCAATAAACAGCACTGAAAAGCAATGGAAGAATAAAATTTAACCTTGCAATAGTTAGGATATAGTTTGCGACAGACACAAAACCTTGCTACTGGCCCTTGAACTGCATAAACTTTGTGTATTTCTGTCGAACCCTTTCATGATGTAGCCTATGTGTGATTGACCTGGCAACGTGATGCATTCTCACATCCAGATATTTGTCAACTATTGCCCTCATTAAATGAGCTGAGTGGCTCTCCAGGGCATAACTATCGAGCATATGCTCATCTAGACCCTTAAACAGGTCTCTGCCAATGAATGTAGTCATTGCAGTAAGGCCAGCCTTAGCTGAAAGTGTTTGGGATGGCAGTGAGGAATATGCAAGAGCCGTGAGCAAGTGCTTCTCTATTTCTCGGCGAATCGTTAACACATCTCTTGAAGGATAGTTAAGTCCACCGGAGGACTTCCTTTGTATGAGAGAGTGTGCAGTGTATACAGGGCCTGAAACAGTCAGTGGAGAAGTGCACTCGGAGCACTTGGTGCGGGCCTGCAAATGACGAATAACCAAACCGGCAATGTGTACAATGATGGAATCAACAAGATCCGAAATTTTGCCTGGATCTGCGCAGTACGCGTGATCTTCCGGAAGGGTCTCTGTTGAAAGGGCTTCACTGTCGGCAAGGCTTCTTCTCGAGGTGCTCAAGTTAATCACGTCGGTGGAAGAAGGCTTTGCTGTTGAACTCGCATGCAAAATTTGAATTTGTTCTAGTGGAAGACAGTTCCCAGCAGCAACATCCTTCACCTCATTTTTAATTATTAGGCGTTTGTATGCTGCAGCAAACTGTCTTGCTGTAGGATTGTCATTGCATACCCCAAATGAACGAATGACACCAAAGAACAATTCCAAGTGATCTTGACTTAGTTTTATTGTAGGAAGGTATGCCAGTAGCTGATTGTCCCTGATTAAATGATTGTATAGAGAGATAACACTTTCGCTGCAGATAATAAAGCCGATAAATCCAGTTTTCCTGTTAGTTTCAATTATTAGCTTTCCATCTGCTGACTCTCTCAGCGAAGAAAAGTAGGACTTCAGTTTTTGCAGGTATGCAACGACAACAGTCGAGTTTTCAATGGTCAGCGGCTTCTTCCACCCATACTGTTTTAGGTGTCGTGAGTTAAGGATATCAAATGTGCCATTTACATACCTAAACAATTTTTCGGTTGCGGAAGTTTGGCGGAGTCTTGGAATATTCTGTGCTCTGCATTCTGCTAAAGCGTCAGCTACAGACTTGCTGAAGAGCTGTGCAGCAAGAGAGACTTTCATCGGCTGACTTTTCCAATCTATGTGCGACTGCCTCAGCTTATTAGCTAAATGGAGCCCTTCTGCATACTGAACCTCATAGAGGTCCTCAATATGCTTCCAATTAACCACTCCACCGTCTTCATCTACAATGATTCTTTTGTCACAAAGTGTGTTGCGCAGGAGCTTCAGCATATGGAATGCATCCAGCATTGCAAAAACCGGTTGTTTTGTAACTGGATGTGGGAAATATGCATTCAGTTCAGCAAGGTCAAGCTTGCAGCCAAGGCTACGCTACATTGATAAGTTTGCTGCAGCACCATCACATGTGAGGTTCACAACATGTGCTCCATTTTCATGAGCATGAGAGAGAGCCTGTAGAACCAGGCTGCTCCTTTGCTCTCCTGTAAGTCCATCAACTAAAAAATAACCAATTGGAAGTTTCCAGCGTCCATTAATCGCTACCAGCATTAAAACGAATGCGTCTCTAGCGATTGGGAGGCAGTCATCGTTTACCTCAGTTCCCATATCGACATATCCATGAAATCTTTTCCCATCCCACTCTACATGCCTTCGAATTGCCATTTCATCGACAACCAAGTTACTAATTGTTGGGTAGCCTGTGTTTGAATTTTGATCAACTTTAATTTCTAGTGCAGCCAGGGCTTCATTTGTGAAACCAGCAGCACCATCAATGCTCTGGTACCATTTCGACAAGGTTTTTGGATGCGGTAAGCAGGTGTCAAATACAGCTCGCACATAGTTGTAGGCTTTTGGTGAATAAAAGTGTAACGTCAAGGCAAAGGCCCTGAGTTCCGGTGAATAAACAGTTGGCATTGCTTCCCCAGACTTCTGTGCCATTTGACGCATAAATAGGTCTTTGTTAGGTCCTGCAAGGCTCTCCAGCGTTGCGATGCCTTCGTCGATAAGAATGCGGTTTTTGGATAAGTCCTTGACGACATCCTCTAGATGGGCGACTTTGCGTGCAAGCCGGCGTCGGTACTGCTGCAAACAATTAATTCTCTTTTTGCTTGCAGTTTGTAGATTCGTATACCGCCTAACTTCGCTTCGCAGAAAAGCCTTTTCGGGAGTATCTTGTACGGCCTGCTGCTGAAATGGAGTTTAACACAAACTAAGCACTACCTCATCACACATTTCTAAGAAAAACGTAAACAGCTAAATACATTAGCTCATTTCCTTTCTAAAAGTTCTATAGTACATCATGCAAAGTGGTCAGTGCAAAAGTTACCAGTTTACATGCCTAATCCACTAGCATTCAAGTTTTTGTATAGGATATAATGTAATTTTATGCATGAAAGCAGATCAGGCAGCCCCACGGCAATGCTGTACAAAAAGAAAAAGTTTTCAGTTCATTGTGCTAGAACATAATTATTTGATATTGGTAACCGTTTCAATTGTACAAAAGTAATTCTTAGGAACAAAAGGTATCCGAGCAAGGTGGTTCGTTACTTTCTAGATGATTTTTTAGCTACATGGCTTGACAATTCATCTTGAAACAATTACAGGTGAAGCCCAAATAAAGCATGTATTACGAAATGTTAAAAATTTTCTCATGGTAGTGCTGAATTTTTTTTATTTGGGATGCACAAACTGTATGAAGAATCAGTTATGTACAAAGCTCTCTGAGTGATGGGCCGTCATTAACCATGGAAAAAAGATTAGAATTTCCAGCAACAGGTCTTTCTTATGCCTTCTTACCATTTCACATTGTGACGTTGATGGTCTTTCTAAGATGTTGCTAGCTTGCAAGGATGGAGGTGAAGAGGCATCCATAATTTCGTCATGCTGCCTTGAACTGCCTGGCTAGAGAAAAGATGACCACAATGCATGCAAGCAAAGAAGTTTGTTCTGTTAAAGTAGTCAACTTACGGTTCCCGCTATAACTGGTACAAAAATAGAAAAAATAACACTCAAACCATGAAGTGCACAGAATAAAATTAGATGTTACCTCATTTTTCGAATAAAGTGATCTTGCGATGCTTGTAAAACTTGAGCCTACCTTCACTGCTTTGTGCTTATGGTCAAATAGAATGTCACTTTTGGCTCGTCATGGCGCACTGACAGCATCACAAACATGGCATTGGCATAATATGTAGTAAAGTCCTTTCTAAATTAAACAAATTGTGATTTCCTGGCAGCACAATTTGGGATTCAAGTAAGCCAAAACAAACTTTTAAAGAGAGCTATAAAGGTATTTCTCACCATAGATATGTGCGAAATCACTTAATGATACCTAATAAATTGTCCCTTCACTGGTTAAGGTATTTCACTGTTTTCAAAAGGACCGTCTTGCAACATTTGAACACCACTAAAGTTTGCAGATAAGTATGCCCTCTAAGAACATTGTAAAGGCCCCCAGTGCCACTACAAACTGTGGCCTGCAGCTATTTTCAGCATCTGCAGTTTTGCAACTCTTCCAGAATGCAGCTGCACATATAACTATCAACAACATAAACTATGTTGTTATATTCACCAAATATTTTATAAACAAGTAGAGCATGCAAATACACAAAAGCCATAGTAGAAAACATAGTAGACGTACCCTAAGGGTAAGCCCACCACGTTGACATAATGTAATAGCAACCCTCAAGCCCCAGACCTATGACTTGAGCACTATGCATAAGTTTTACCCTTAATGAACCACTAATAGGTCACACAGATCTTGACATTTGCAGGATATGAACATGCACATACTTCTGTTACATTGGATGTAAAGTTATTGGAGGTGCTTGACTTACCAAGACATCTTGCGATGCTGACAAGTCACTTAACACGCCCACAGTGACAGGCTCATCCGAAATGTCCATATCTTCTGAGGCCACATCAGAAGCTGCCTGTAAGGGTGCACACGAGAAATGAATCTTGTCCAGTGCAGGTGTGTTTTTTTTGAACAGCACTGCCTAGTGAGAGATTGAAAGTAATTCGACATATATATATACTGTATCATCTTGAGGCGTTTGCATCTCTCGATGAAACGTGCTCATGGCTTCTGTTGTCAAAGGCGCAGTGCTTTGTTCCAGAGAACGCTGGCAAAAAAATAAAACAATATACAATGTACAATGCGCTCGCTTGGCATCAAGAAAAGCCAATAGAAACGGTCACTTAATAATATATATAAGGTCGCATTTTTCTTACGTATTAAAAAAAAATGCAGCCACAAATCAGCGGCTGTCTCTCAGCCTTACCATTGCAAAAAAAAAAACTCTTTCGCATCTGGTCATTCTTGAACGCAATTAAGAAAAATTAAACCAAGTACACAGCAAAGTATATTTGCAGACATACATCAGAAAGGATGGCCTTTTTGTTTTATCTCGCGCAAGAATAAAACCGGTGTGCATATTCCAAGACATTAGGAGTACAGATGCTCAAGCGGCAGTAACGAACGGCATATTTCGAAAAAGATATATGTTACAAACGCCATTCTTGTCGCGTTGCAAGAGCAATGGTTACCGCATTGAACTCCGCTATATTACTCAGCCAGCTTGGTTATTTCGTTTCCGAGGGTTGTTTGACGTGTTATTTTCATATTTCACAGGCTTGTACATCTCTCTGAATGGAGGAACACTAGCACGCAAAGGCAAACAGCTAGTCCAGCAAAAAGCAGAGGACCGGAGTGTATATACGTTCGCGCTCAGCCGAGACGTGGAAACCTGAGACTGCGCGCACTTTTGCTCCCTCGAAAACCACCACCTTAAGAGCCAAACGTGACCTCGCAGCGGAGCGGCGGTGCCGCTGAACATACATATATATGTAAAGCAACAAAAATGCGCCGTACGTGCGCCTAGCTTTGACGTCGCCTGGCGAAGCACTAGTTGCCGCAAATTTATGTGTGTGTACTTTGCTTATTGAAAAAATAACTATTTCACTATTTGCTTGAAATAATCGTGGGAACAAGTGAAGACGAAAACGATAACGTAGATTCCACAAACCTGTGAAATTGACGGCACGGCTCTTTGCTTCAGCCTACCTGAAACCATAAAATCCTCAGATTTGAAGTGTATAGAGCAGACACAGCTCCATTTCGATGGCATCCAAGTTTCGTCGCGTTCCAGCGCTTCTCTCCAAAGAGTTTTCAGTTTAGGATCTTTTGGAAACCTGTTGTGAAAAGTGCAGCACGTATCAAGATATGTGAAATTGAATCGGCATTCAGATTAAGTAACGTCATTTTTGTCCTATGTCAAACTAAAACGAGTTTCGTATTAAACATTACATAGGCATGCCGTAGTCGGCAATAGTTTCGTTTCTCAAGGAATGAGCGCAGCGTATATACTCACCGATGGAACGAAACCCCAGGACGGCGTTCTTCGGTGCGGCTCCTGGATCCCGGCACGCAGCACTTCATTGCGCAGCTCAGACAACCCAACCGCACTTCGCGAAACACACGGGCGCACTGAGGCACTGGCCTCTCGGCACATACAAATCTCCAAGCTCCATGGCCTGTGCGCGCTTCTCATATTTCGAGCGCAGCCGTGTTGGTCGTCTGACGCAACACAGCGAGAGAGCTAAACCGAAACCGAAATCCGGCTAAGAACTACCGCTGCCTTGTCACGTGAGGGCCTATTTCCCATGATACTTTCCATTATAATTTTTATGACTAGGCTTCAAGTTTATGACGTCACGCTCCCTCCTAGTTTTTTCTTCCTCCATGGCGATGGAGGCCTTTCGCTTGTCTCAGTAGGTGTAACTGAGTTAAATCCCAGCCATTTTTTTTCTTTGCCTTTGACTCTTTCCTTCCGCTTTATACCATTTTTTTCAAGCCCACTTATATGTTATGGATACGCTATCTTCCGTCCTAGAAGTCCGCTATGTAGTGTATGTTGCATGCGGTCATGGATTCGTAGTACAAATGGGTGCTCTAAATTATGAGTGAACAAAACAGCGAGGGTGAGAAAACCTCGAATGCATATGCTAAACGCATCCCTGCATTAAAAAAGCGCTTAAAATTTGTACGCTTCGATATGTAAAGACAACAGTGGATAAGCTCATATGTAGCCAACAAGTAACAAAACTGCCGCACTTCTTGCAGCGACGTGCCGGCAGCGCCTCGCTCGCTAGGCATTGCTGGGCCTAATATGTTTCGCATCGAAGCCGCAGACGAAGGTGCTTTGAGTCTAGCCCCTGCCTACTATAATATCATAGCAATGGAACGGCGCAAAAAATGGGACAGGAAGACAAGAAGTGACAGACAAGGCGCTCAACTTACAACTGAGTGTATTTCATGCGATATCCCAATAAATACCGATATCGCACTGTTCTGTTGCTATGATCATGAACCAACTGGCCCAACAATCTTCCCTTTTGCTATGATAAGATGTCTACTCCTGTTACGAGCACGCACTAAGAAAAATAATCTTAATAAAATTAACGTACAGTTGATTTCCACAACGTCTTTGGCAGAGAAGCGCGCCAGGCGGGCGGGCGCCGCCAGGCTTTAGTTATTTACGTTGGCTTCACCGCATGACGGCGATGTAGTGTGCAAAATGAGTATGAGAGACCGAAAAAGCACATGCCATGTTGAAATCGTCACACGGTTTCACAGCGCTAGCGCTGCCTGCAGGTAGCAAAGGACGCGCAGCCGACCAGCCTCCATGGGCGAGAAGTGATCAGAGAGCGCCGCTTCCATGCCCGCGGCGTGCCTTTCGATATACCGAATGTTCCTCTGAATTTGAGTTCGATAAACGCGAACGACATATGTATATTTTGCATAGTGTTTTGAAAGGGATGTCGTTCTTACTGTTCAATATAAACAATAATTTGATATATCCAGGTTCCATATATCTCGGTCCGGTTGTACGACGTTAAAGCATTTATTTATTTATTTAAAATGACACTGACCGCAGCGGTGGCCTAGTCGTTTGAGCATCCGCCTTGCATGCGGGAGGTGCGGGGTGCCGCCCAATGCCGCCGGGTACCCACCGGTGGTATAATGGGCACAAGCTTTCCCCTGCCTGGTGATTGGCTTCTTTAGTGTGAAATGCATGGGAAATGGGTCTTTGATCCCACTTGAGTAAAAGAAAAAAAAAAAAACTTGCGCGATGGCGCTCTTTGAACACATATGCCCTTGCGTCCTAAAAAAAAATATCATCATTATCATGATAAGGACACGGACGGCAACTGCTTAGAGCTTTTGTTCTCCGTAAATATCGTCCGTTTGGCTCTTTGTGGCTATAGCGAAGTTTCTTCGGAAGCGAAAGACGTAATTACCATTGAGAAATCAGGATTTAAAGAGGTAAATATTTTTGCCCCGGACCCTAGGTTAAAACTGGCGATGTCAAGGTCGGAAAGAATTCCATTATCATGGTATGGAAATGAAGGGCTGCGTATAACCTAGCCTCAGATACTCGCATAAAAAACTCGTTCTCGGTGTCATCGCAGTTCTAAACTACACAATTAGCTTATAGAAATTTTATTACACCTGGACTAGAATATGCGGACACAGCTCGGTTTGGGGGGTGGGGGGTGGGGGAGGGACAGAGGACGAAAGAAAGACGACACTGAAAGCTATGAGCAACGCTATTTTGTAGAGCAAGAAGAGTACAATATATTAACAAAACTTGTGGGTGAGTGCTATTATCAAGTAGCCGACAGCAGCTTTTACTCCGGGCCCCGAGCATCTTGTTTAATGCCGTGATCGAATGACACTTATTGCAACTGATAACTTTTTGTGCACCGCAGCCTTGACACTGAGGCGATTGGACTTGGCTTAACTCGTCACGACATTGAGTGGACGCGCAGAAATTGGAGTCATCTGGTTTGCCCAGACTGGACCTGCTGAGGCAAAAGTCATGCAAAGGACATTCCAATGTGTAGGACATCATCGGATCGTAGCGGCCATGGCAACGGAACACTATCAAGTGACTAGCGACACACTAAGCATTTTTCTGCGCTCTACATTCAGTGGTTCCGACTTCGTTCACTACATAACCCACAGTGGTCAGGACGTTAACTTTTATGGGAAGAACAGCTAAAGTGACTTCTGAACACCTACCAGCCTAAGTTTACTATGCTTAGAATCGCGCGAGTAAGTTTGTTGATGAGTTGTGCTAACGGCCGTAATTAGTGGAATTTTCTGTCGAGGCTTGTGATACATATCGCTGAACCAGAACAAGACGGCAGTACTAGCTTGAAAGAAACTTCAATGATAGAAATTTTTGGTGACAAGGCGGCCGTAACTGGTGAAGGAGAGGGATGATTAGCGATCAATCAGAGATGCCCTTGTTCTGCAGAGTACGTAACTTAGCTGGTGATGATGGTGACGATAATCAAGAATTACTTGACAGAAAACAGGCGGTACCATTTCACCTCGCATTCAGCGGGCGTGCTCTGAGTGTCGACCTTTTAAGTACAAAAAAAAAAGACTGATTATTAACTATCAGAAAGCTTTGCAAAGCACTCCCATGGGATAGGCTCCAAGGAATCTTACAATAAACGCGCGCCTATTGGAGAGTGTAAGAAAGTTGCAAGGCCTGACTATACCAGGTGTTTCAAAGAATGTGACCACTAATTAAAAAAGGGTTTTTGAGGTAAGGAGAAGCTTTTGCGGCATAGTAATAGCCGTGATGGCGGACGTCAAAAAACAGGCGAATCATGTTAACTAGTAAAGTGAATAACTAAATTCTAATAGTTGACTTTTCAACTATTACCGATAGACACATGATTGCAATTAGAGGTTTGTAGCCGGACATTAGTTATAGCTATATTAGATTTTAGAACTTCGAAATCGCGATTAACCTCGCCGCTGTGGCTTGATAAAATCTGGCTACATCGTGCCAGATACATGCGCTTTCGAAAAGCATGCAGGCAAAGCATGCAGAAAACCCCTCCACTGTACGTAACCAGTCGAAAGTGTAGTTGTAAGTGATACTGATATAGGTGCGGCAGCGTTTGTGGCGACTCTTTTTCGGCATTCATTCATTGAATCAGGGCTTCTGTCCGGGCTAGCTGATGCATTGCTAACTGACGAACAACACAGCGGGAAAGAGCGTGGACCAGAGGGAACACACAACAATTAGCGCGGAACAGTGGGTAAGTGGTGCCCGCTTCTAGGGAGAGCGTAGCGTCGAGGCTTGTGTTAAGGAGGGCGTCGTGCCGCGGCACCGTACGCCACTTTGCAGCCTGTTTCTCCGTTCGTACGTTACGTAGAGAAGTGAATGTAACACGTTTTTCTTATTCCAGAGGAAGCAGCATTTATGGCCGCTTTTCTCAAAACAAAGCGGTGAACAACAAGAGCATGAGAGAGCCTTCTGCATTGTGTGCCGCAAGTGGCTCACTGGGATGACGCCGATACGGCCTCTTGCTATAATAAAGCGAAAGCTTTACTAGGCTATGTCGACAAGGTCGTGTCCGCAAACGTGTCCGCAGCAGTTGCGAGGAACTTGGAAGAGGTTGCGGCAAACGAAAGGTTGTAATCAAAAGAGGATGATGTGAGGATGCTGCGCAAAAGGAATATGTCGATAGAATGATCAGTTAATCAATTAGAGCCAAAAATGTCCAAAACGTTGGCGGAGCCAGGGTAACGTGTGGCGGCAAATTTAAAACGAAGCGTGGCGCCAAGTTTGAAAACTCGAAATGGGCAAGTGATGGAACTTGATCAAGTAAGACAATTAGTTGTGGTAATGGGTAAATTGGATGAATTCACATCAGTGATTATTTGAGTAAATGTGAGGAAAAGAGACGAGTGAAGCAAAGAGAGGCGACGATTGAAGCAAACAGGGGCAACTAGTAACGAGGAGGCGTCAATGCGGGTCATTCCTCCAATGCGGGTCACCGCTGTGACCTCGAATTTTTCAGCTTCAAATTAGAAGCGATTTGCGACACGACTGATCGCCCGGCAGAACGCAGAGCGATTCGCCGGAGATGTCTCAGTTGTGCCTTGGTAGGCTTCTTCTTTCACGTTTCCCAGTGCCCGCTTTTCCATTCAACTCGGGAGGCGAGATGTCGGCCGCCGTCACGGCTGTGCGTTTTCATGTCCAGAGAAGCGGGCACGTCAGAGAGGGCCGCACGGACGCTCCCTTCAAATCGGGGAGGGGGGGGGGGGGGACTATTTTTACCCTGCTCGGCTTAACTGCGTGGGAGGCGGAAGTAGAGCTTAATTACAAAATTTATTATTAGAAAGCGTGCTCGTCCAGTCTAATTACCGCTACATTTCAGTCGTCTACAAGCCCCCTCATTTGTTCTGTCGTTCGCAATAAAACGGTCAGTTGTTAATGGAGCTTGCGGCGTCCGTCGTTCTTGCGGCCCGTTTATAAGCGCCAACATCCGACGTTATAATGAACCAACTAGCCTAGCCTTACGCTCTGGTGAACAACGCTCGTAACTATGCCGCATACCATGAAAGCTATTCTGGCTGAAACAGGTATGAAAATACTTACGGATCTTTTTGCTGTACACGACGACGAGGGGGGGGGGGGGGGAGGGGGAGGGCGGAGTCTCTTCACTCACTATTTGAAAAAATCCTCGGGCTGCTACTCTTCGGCATTAGCTCAACGGGCCGCAGAGAACACATCTGATGGAGCGCGAAAACAGAAAACAGCAGCAATGAAATAAATCTTCAGCGCAAAACTGTACCGTGCCAAGGAAGATAAGTCGGCGTTCTTACACTGTCGCATACATTGTGACAAATGGCCGCTGCATTACTTTCTCTCTTGACTCTGGTTCGATGCACTTGCTCGCAATGTGGCTTCTTAAACAGCGGCTGCGTTTTCAGGGCCGTCCAATCAAATCATGTCGGAATAGTCTGAAATGAGCTCCCACTCCTGCTGTTGAGTGACAACGGTGGTCCGCGCGAGTCCGCGGGTTCGCTGTCGGCGGGCGCACATCGGCGGTGAGCGAGAACTCCCGTGCGTTGACGTTTGGCGGCTTTCTTACGGAGGTCGAATTGTCGGAATTCGCTCATCGTATGAAAACGGCTTCGCAAGCCGAGTGCAGATCTGGATATTACAGTTCATTTTTGAAATGTTAAATGGACTTTTGTATAAAGGGCAGGGGCCTAGATTCACCTTACGATGCTTAAATTTATCCATCTCTTTTACGCGCTATAGCAACGGATGAACGCTTGCAATCGCATAACTGAAGGTATACGATGCGCTAAAGGTTATCGCGGTTATTGTCTCGTAACCGCGTGCCGCTGTTCCATGCTTCGGAGCACCTGCTACTGTCGGCCGCGCACAAAATGACTTGACAACAAGGAACCGTGCTTCTATGATGCCAGCCAGAGAGCGAGTGCGCGCCCCGAGGGGAAATTTCTGGGACGGGAGTCGCCGAGATGGGGCTTGCGCGGGCGACGACGAGTGCTTTGAACCCGCGTTGCCGCCGCCGGGTCGGCGGCCCTTCAAGTGGCGGTCAGAGTTCAAGGCGACGACGCTGCCTTCCGGCCGCCGCCAGCAGTGGGTGCAGCCACAGTATACGAGCGGCGGCCCTTCCCGGAATAACCGCGTGTATAATCTAAGCACCACACGAGTGCCACTTGCGGAAGAACTGGGGCACGCGCCGAGCTTCAGGAACACAAAATCAGGTTTAATGCGCGCCGACCAGACGCAACATGCTTGCGCGGCTTGTTATATACGTCTCCACAACGACGCGCATCACCGCCCCCAGCCATTGTTAGGGCGCCGACCGAGGAGACCCGACCGAACCGTTCGCGAAAACTGCCAGTGCCTCAGACTCCCGTCAACTGACACGTGAATAATTTTGAGCAAGATGTAATACCTGTAGGAGAGCCGGTTGGAAGGTCGTCCCGAACTCGTAACACTGCGATGTGTGACACTCATGCAAGTTATTTCCGCTGTGGGAACAAAAATACACTGCGTTATCGTTAAGGGCACAGCGCCTCAACGCAACCTCTCAACTTCAGCGAGGACGGCCGTTACGGGTGAGGAGACACGCTCTATTGTCGACTGTGTAGTTTGGTTGGGTGACAGCGGCGCCTCTTTTCAGCCGGAAGTTAGGCGCCGAAGGTGCACTCGCGACGCAAGCAAGAACCTTTTTAAACGGAAGAGCCCCGTGGTTTGGGCTCAGTGCCGCCAGTGCTTGGCTGAAGTCACCATATAAGTATACAGTATACCTTCACATTTATTTCCTCAAGGTTCCCTTTTGGGAGGCGTTACATAACGGGTGGGGTTAATGAAAGATAAGAAACAATGAAAAATTAGGGGAACACCAAAGCTCCGCCCATAATGGTATGACGCGGCAGCCTTCATAGGATTCTCTTTACACACAGTGATTTCACACATGTACATTTGTGCACTAACCAGACTGTGGTAACTAATATGATATTTTGGGGTATTTAGTAAATTTTATATAATTAGGTATTATTTACGAAATAACTGACGTCGGCCGCGGCTGAGAGTTACAGAAAAAGTTTAGCTCTTATTTCAAACTCCTATTTTCAGTAATTTCTAAAAGGATTCGGTTCAACACACGTATAGACCTTGACAAGGCTCACGGCAATGCTGCCGTTCCCCGCATAGTGCGCCTAATCTTCTAAGTATACACCCGCTACGCAGTAACAAAAGCAGGTATAAAGGGGCCAACGATATGCATGCCGCGAAAAGTAAGCGGGCCGCAGTCATGATTGCACCCGACGATGCAGTGATATCCCGCGAGGCAGCACTTCGTCCAAGTCGACTGCACAGCTGGGACATCAAGTCCGCAAGTCCCCCAAGGGGCAACCTGTCCCCCCCCCCCTACCCTTCCCTCCACGCCCGAGACCGAACACATGGACAAAATACTACGCTGATGGACCAATGAGGATCGAACGTTATGAATTAGCCCAGCAGCATACGCTCCTCTTTCGGTGCTGTTTACCGCTCGTGTTTATTACGTTTACTTTTCTGCGTTTCTGCAGATTTCCCGACCAGGTTGGACACAAAGTGTGCACAGGGGCATGCCTTGCACTCAGCTGATTCTCGATGCGTGTCTCATACTCGATGCGTGTCTCATGCATGCAGTCTCATAAAAAGCGTTGCATCTTGTATCTGGCGCTCCCGACCAGTCGCCGTCATTTATTTTGCCCCGTTACTTGAAAGTAGGACTGCGCGCGTTCTCCGCTAACCTCCCGCACGGCTTCGACCTAGGTGGCCGCCTGGGCTGCAGGCTGGCGGCCCGGCGATCGAGATTTGTCTTCGCCGCGGCATATAGACGCTCGGGACCAAGCGACGGTGGCGGGCGATCATCGATTGCACGTAGGCCCCTAACGATGCTTTGGTCGAAATATAGCAACCTGCATCGACCGCCACTTTTGTCGTTCATTAGTCGGACATTGTACGCTGCGGCCGCCGCCGCATCTCGGCTCTCTCTTGAAATACAACGGCCCGTTGCGCGGGGATCAGCTCACTCGCCTTCTCACGGGTATCAGCGCACATATCCGATGTGCGCCCACGTAGCCCCCGCTGGCTTCCGCTCTAGGCGCTCACGTCTGACTCTTGACGACGCTTTCATCGTGAACACTGCTGTATATCCACCCTTGGGGATGGGCAAGACGCAGACAGTGACTCAAAGATGCTTGAAAATATTTTGCAATAAGATATTTGCAAGCGCGACACAGACTTTTTACAGTAAGTCACGAAGTGGCTTCTGTCTGACAGCTGACTGAATGTGGGAGCAGGTCCTCACTTGCTGGCGCCGGGCTTGAGGCCAAGCGCATGACCACCAACAAAATCTTCCTCTTTACAAACCATATCATGACGCGCAAGTGCTGTGGTTGGCAACTTTGGCGTTGGATGTCCAGAAGCAGGACATAACTTACACTCAAACGGCGGGCGTTAGAAAGTAGCTCTATCTGGGATGTATCGTCTCCTGTGCACAAGCTAACGAAGATACATGCAGGAGCGTAGCAAGAGAGCTCAAATCTGAGTTGAATACGCAGCATCACGTGTGCACTTAAAGGTACAATTCCTGTATACGGATGACTCCGGCCTTGACTCGGGCTGCCGGATACCGCTCTCGTATACGGTGGCGCGCACGAAACGACGCGGAAGCTGTTCCGGCCATGGATCGACCCGACAGGTGGGAACCGCTTTGTGATGCGCACGGAATTGATTTTGTGCTCGTGTGACCGTTCTTCGGCATCGGTGCCACTGTTTAAAGCCAACCGTCAGGCAGCTTTCGTTCGAAGAGTTTGTCAGTCTAATGTGCCGCCTGAAGCTAATAGAACTGCGCCTTTGAGTAACAGCTTGAATGACTGTCGTTTACTTTGGCAAGAATATGGGCGACCAACTGTACACGGTGTTTCACCTAACTTGCGCCAATGCGTGAAAGAAAATGCTACACGGCAGAAGGGCGAAACCAAAGGGATAATATTTGCGTCGTGTAACGGAACTTACTGTATTTTTGAAATTCAGCTTAATTAATTAAATGAGTTAGGAATAATTATATAAATATTGTAATATTTATCTTAAGCCTAAGGAAGTTTAGTAAAGTTGTAGAGGGGGCTCAGAAGTAACCAGTTCAGTTTATTGTAGGAACCTATCCCCCGTGTGGCTCTTTTCTCCAGCAATCAAAGAAAGCCCGCGAAATATGAAAGAAAAATTACCAGGGCACTTAGGTCTGCTTACGTGGAGGAATGAAAAAGCGTGGGACTTTCTAGAGGCGGGTTTTTTCCACGACACCAGCACACGTTGTATTTTTAATTTTTCATTATTTTATTTTATTTAGTTTTATATATTTATTTTGCTATTTTTACTTTATTTGTTTTAGTTTTCCCGTTCAAGTGCTATTTCGACATCCGTGGCTGTTTCGAAATCCAGTTGCTATGTCGATATCCGTGGGTTTTGTGTCGTCGAAGTGTAATTAATTAGGTAATTGCAGTTCATCAACCCACATCAAGATCTCATCACGCACTAACACAATATTTTGCACATTTATCTTCACAGAACGACGTAACCATGCGGTGAAAGTTTTGCTGACACGAAACACGGGACGCAGCCATCTAATGCTCTCGCATTCAAAAAAACAAAAAACAAAACAGGTGACTGTGCCCTTGAGCTTGCGTATTGTCCTGAACCGCCTTTTGAAGGAACGAGGAATGTGCTCTGACCAAACTGAATTAGGTGGCGCCGCTACCTTACTGCACAATAATACAGGAAAAAATAGTGAGGCATGCCTTGAACAACGAGGCTTCATCGCTTTCCGTTTCCCTTTTGGTTTGTCCGTGCCATGGCTGAATAAACGTTTCATCTGAACCCCATTTCGCTGGCCTGCCTGTCATTTATTTGAGACGGCGGTTTCCCCGTCACGGACAAAAGTGTTGCACTTTTCCACTACTCCTGACAGCGGCGGTTGCTCAAATTTGGCCTGCCCCATGCAGCACGCGCACGCTTCGTTCGTTGAAAACACCGCCCAGTAATACGGTAGCGCATGGACGCAGTCACGTTTTCCCTTTCTCGTATTTCGCAGGCTTTCTTTGTATGCCGGAAAAAAGGACCACGCAAGATATACGTTGCCACGAAAAACTGTATCGGTTGTTTCTTAACCCTTTCCACAATTTAACAAAACACACGTGATCCTAAAGTGGCTATTAAAATTTTGTGTAATTAATCAAAGCTATTTAATTAATAACCTAAATTTAAAAATAAACCACAGAGCCCTACACGACGGGAAACAATACGTCTTGGTTTCACCCAGCTTTGGTGCGCCGCTTATTTTGAATACTTCGTTCAAGTTACGTGACAGACCCTAGTCACGTAGTGGTGACGGCAGTAGAAGGAGCGACGAAGACGGACAAAACGTCTTCTAAAAGAAAGCTGTTTATTGGGCTGACTTGCGCCCGCAATGGACTGAATCACTCGGCGGCGCCGAAGCGACAAGCGTGCTCAGCGGTCGTCTAACAGACCGCCCGCCGCTATCGGCCGTGCTCAATTTAAAGCTGATAGCGAACTTTCGAGATAAAGCGTGCAAAGTTACTAGAACATTCCGGAACAACGTAGAATCAGCTCTGCCTGGCTGCTATCAATCGAGATAAATCTAGTCGCGTCTTGCGTCGCAAACAAAGCGATAAAGTGGTGTGGCGGCAGATTTGAAGAACGAACAAACACTGCAAATATTCGCGGCAATATGCGTCTTCAAGAGTATATATCCCCCGACGCCCACGCAGTTCAGGTCGCAGTAACAACAAATTGCAGGCGTCACACGTTTTACCACACGTGGATCCCTTTGGGTTCAGCCAGGCGCTCACAGCGGCTGCTCGACCACTTTAGAAAAGCGCAGTTGAGTGTGTAGGTATACATGTCCCCAGACTGAGGCGTGATGTGCTTACACACCGGGCAACCAAGTCATTGGACTGCCTACTGATACTATGGATTGTAGGATTCTTGCGGCGCCTCAACTCGTGGATCGGTTCTGAGTCGACGCATGTGTGCTTTTTCGATGGCCTAAGATTAGCATTTTAGTGGACACCGGTGCGGTGTGCGTGTCTTAAACTTTGGAGATCCTGGGTTTGATTCCCACTGGCGGCATGTTTGTTTTTTCTTCTGCTTTCTTATCAATCATTTTTAAGCCATAAAGTAATTACACCATTTATTTCCAATTAATGAACACCACAAATTAAAAAAAAACGCCCCCTATGCTTTTTAGTTTTCATGCCTGTTGGCTTCCGTCGTGTATGTTATATCGAGCAGCTCTTTTCATTCCCCTGGTGTGCTCTGCAGCGCTGCTTAAGGAGGTTACGACGCCATGGTATGGGACACTCCTTCACACGGCCGGCGCATATATCATCATCGAGCTTGGATTGCGCGTGCCTAGAATACAAACCTGTGACACCACATTAATGTCCGTGGCCGTGCTCTCCGTGGCTCCACTTACGAGCTTCTTCTCGACGAAGAATTCCTCCAAAATGTCCGCGACCGGATAGTCATTTCTTCGACCAAGCAGATTTTCGTTAGAACTGCCGAAAAAGCGCCGCACTGCGTGCCTCCAACGACAGCGCTTCGCTACTGCTACGAGAAAGTCACTCAAGGAGGGGGCAAAGGCTAAGGCGAGAAACGCCACTATTAGAGCCTTTTGCAACAGGGGTTACGGGAATAGGGGCAAGGTCGAAACATGGGCGAGTTGGTTACCGCAACTGCGTGTCTTCTTTTCCCGTCCACATCTTTGCGCTGTGCCGGTAAAGGGATTAGCGAAATAGCGAGGCGCCAGTGCGCACGCGCCGGACAATGACGCCCCTCGAGTTATTGTTCTACGCATGTGCAATGACACCCCGCTATTTCCCTATCTCCCTCACCGATAGGGTTCCCCTATTCTGAAAATATTCAGCTTGATTTTCGCCTGCAAAACGTGTCTTGAGGCAGTCAGAAGGGCTCGCGGCTTAAGGCTCGCCCGCAGTTCTGTGTGTACGTGGGGTGAGACGTCCTGAAGTGGCGCGTAGGCTGTGTAAACGCTTAAGTTGATTGATGTGGGTAGATTTGCATCCACTGAGGTTCTTTAATTGGCCGCGACATGGCTCTTTTGCCATTCTGCGCCCATCCAGATGACTCTATATTGCGATCTCATGCTCAGTAGCTGAGCGCCAAAGCCGCTGAACCATCGCAGCAGGTTCCCTTACAAAAACTTCTTGAGACAGTCTCCAGGCTGCCCATAGACTTTTGTCTATAAAGTCCATAGACTTTGTATAGACGAATCCTAGATAACAGTCTATAGGCAACACAACTCCTACAGACAGCCTATAGACAATCTATATATTTATGGCCATACACTTTTAGATCCTTTTTGTCTATAGACAGCCTATAAACTATGAATATAAAAATAAATATCTATAAGAAGGCAATAGAGTCTATAAGCAGTCTATAGACTATCTCTAGACCATTTTTATAAGCGTTCGTTCGCTATTCTACTTCTGCATTTTCAAAAAAAAAAAACATGCCGGCGCTCTATATGCGAGGCAGCAGTGAACAAGAAAAGACTTGGACACTTGGAGCCGCTGGCGCGTCTTTGAATGGAGCAAGGGGATTTATGACCCATGTCGCAAGGAGCCCTCTTCTGCACTTACCGGAATTGGCACCGCTGCCAGAATGAACGGTTGTGACGGGCGAGGATCCCCTGTCGGCAGCGGCGGAGCATGCCTCGGCCTTCCCTGATTAATGGCGGAGCGCCGTTCATTGTTGTTGCCGAGTCGCTAGCACTGAGGTATACGCGTCGCAAGGGTAAAAATACAAATGGCCGTCTAATTATTTGGCAAACGTCTTCGGTTGTCAGGTCCAGTGAGTGTTCGCCGTCGGAAGCAGAAACGCCAAAACGTCAGAAGGAAAGACACCACTTCGGGTCCTCTTTCTTTTGCGGCCCCAACCCGAAAGCTATTGCCCGGAGTTGTCTTCATCATCACATCATCAGCCCAGCCAGGTCCACTGGAAGACAAAGGCCCCTCTCGTATCTCTCCAATTAACCCTGCCCTGTGGCAGCTGCGGCCACAGATTTTCTAAGCTAATTCGCCCACCCGACACTTTGCCGCCCCTTGCCACGCTCGCTTTTTCTTGTAATTCACTCCGCTCCCGATCAAAACGCACGACAGAATTTTTTGTCGCGCATCTGTCGCGCGACACAATTTTGTGTCGCAAGACAAGCTGTCTTGTCGTGCCTTGTGTCGTGCGACAAGCTTCGTGTCGTGGGTTCTTTCGCGCGACAGAGTTGTTTGTAGTAGGTTCTGCCGCATGACAGACATCTTTCCTGCATTTTGTCGTGCGAAGAAGGTCCCTGTCGCAGCATTTGTCGCGCGACAGGTTTCTGTCGCAGGTACTGTCGCGCGACAGTGGGAGTCGTGCCGCGCGACAGAGATTGCGTGCCTCAGCAAAGTTGCCTGTCGTGGGTTCAGTCGCGCGACAGACTTCTAGCGCGCCTCTTTTCACGCGACAAAAGTACCTGTAGTGCGGCCTGTTGCGCGACACAACAGCTTGTCGTGGGATATGCCGCGCGACAGATACCTGTCGTGGGATGAGTCACGCGACAGATAGCTGTCGTGGATTGTGCCGCGCGATAGATACCTATCGTGGGATGTGTCACACGACAGATTCCTGGTGAGGGTAATTATTTTACTACAGAATTCTAGAAATACTGTCGTGCGGTCGTGTGACAGCGATAGGATCAAATTGACCAAAGATGCTTCAAAGCGCGTTCACTGTGGCGAGTCGCGAAGAGGATGCGAGGTGCTCTGGTCTGTTGGTGACGGGCACCGAGCGAAATGAAGTGCTCATTCACATTGGCGAATCGAGTTTTCAACTCGCTTCCCGCGACCTGGCCCTCTCACCGAACGAGAATTGGCTTAGAGGAGAGGCACTGCTCGAGCACTCACCTAATTCCCTTCTGTTCCCACATGATAATGTGACGAAAGTAGTGCATGCTCAAGAGTATAATGCGGCTTTGAAAGCCCAAAAAGCTGTATGCACAAGCGGCGAAGCCAGCGGTGCCTGCGTATCCGCACGCTCTTGCGGTGGTGGCATGTAGCTGCAGCCACGACAGCGCCTGCACACCAATCGGTGTGCGCAAGTCGAATGGCGCTACTGAAAGTCAGTGTCCTCTTGGCTTCTGTGACATGTTCAAGCCATGTAACATAATGTACCGCTACTACTATATGCGCAGAAAAAACCAAGAACACTTCTATGCGTCGCGGAAAAGAATGTCGTTAATCGTCAATCAGGGAAAATTACTCGCCATAACCATCCGGCTACACAAAGGCAGCATGTGTGTACATGCACGCAGTTCTCTGTATAAATGTTCAAAGCAACCCCGATATCATTTTTCCGCGCGTTTCAGTTTTAAGAGCGTCAGCTCTTACTACTTACGTTTGCCAAGGACACGTCTGTCTGCAGGGAAGGTCAAATTGGCCAAGACAGTTACTACACTATATCACATAGCAACAGCGGGTGCGTAGAGCCTCAGTTGTCTCAGATACCTTCGATCCGTTTTACATATGCCAGTATAGCGGCTATCGAAGTGGAACCCCGGGGACCCCCATTTGCATCAAATTTGGGGGCCGCCCGTTTGACGCATAACGATCGAAGTGGTGTCATTTGACTTGTCATGTTCCTGAGGATAAAATAAATATTTAGATGAAGCCCAAAATATGTGTGGGATTCGCACCGACGACCTTTTCGCCTCTAAACTGTGCATTCCGGGGACTTCCAGACAGCCATAAGGCCTAATCGTTTGTCGCAGAGAGTTCCGGATGCAGTCAAACAATTCATCTTGTTGTAATGCACACGTTTATAAAATTCGTTAACTGATATATAAGGAGGAAACATACCGGATATAGCGAAGGTGGCTGTAAATCACAATAGTAGCGCAAAATCTTTGAAGTAGATGACGCTGCTTGTATCTTAGAACGAATGTTTCCGAAACGAAATGCCCTCAGATGTTTGTATTTTGTCTTCTCCACGTTTGCTGAGCACCCCGATCTAGCACCCCGATCTAAACACTTGAAGCTCTCGTAGCTAACGCTCTTAAGTCCAACGCTGATGCAGTGTTGGCGGAGAATTTTTTTTAAGCGGCAGTGACGTGGTGCTTATCATAAAATAGCAAAAAAAATACTTTACGATGTCGTTCATTGCCTTCACTGAAAATTTCATGACGGTGACACGAAAATGTCGCTAAATATAGACAGCAGCGTATGCAGCCGAAGGTGAAATGCGGCGGCCGGCGAGTTTGAACCGATTTAATTCTCGGTCGAAATGAGAATAAAGTCTTGGGACTGACGTCAACAGCGCGCTTTAAAGAGTTTCGCCTGCTTTGACACAGTCTAGCTCCTGTGCACCCGCGCTCGGTCCTCTAAACTACTCTGGTCCCAGTGTGACTGTGTGCTATGACAATCTGAGCGAAAAGGAGGATGTCTGGGGGTATTGATGTGCACCACGGCCATACAGTTGAGCAACATGATAACGTACGGGCGCGGCATGCCAGCCTGAATACCGGCCGCCAGCGTCAGAAAAATGCGACAGTAATGTTTGTTCAAGTCCATACTACGTCGTCGGATAGAGTATCGTTGGCCAATATCGAGTCGTTGGTAGAAGCGATAACAGGAATACAAACAAATGTCTCCCCACGGCGCCTTTAATTGCTGCTGCTCAATCGCGGCTCCCCTGGCCTCAGCTGGCTCCGCTCCTGAAGGTGTCGCGGAAACCGAGAATATCTTTGTTTTACTATGAGACGAGGTTCACAGTAAAACGATGACGAGAGCAGCACCTCAGCGCTAGCCAGTTTCGAAGTGCACTCAGCTGCTGCATCGATGCGAAACCGGCTAGGCTTAGCGACGACTAGGGCAGCCAGGGGGTAGCGCGTAGTTCATTGCCCGGCGCGCCCGCGGGCGGCGTCGTTCCCGAAAGCTCGCCTCGCTCACTCCCGCTGGCTCACTGATTGGCTCAACAGCTTGCGACCTTCACTCGGAAGGCTGGAAAATCGAGAAGCGAGCGACTGGCGCTGCGACTGAGCGATACTTTATGCCCACGCTTGCACTACTGGTGAACAACCTTTAACGCACATATGCTTGGGTTATCGGCTGCTTTGCGGCGAGTCTTAGTTAAGATCGTCCGCGACGCCATCGTCACCGTCCGTGACGCACAGGCTGAGAACTTCAATTCCACTACGTGCCGAAACAACTCGTATTTTTCGTAACGATACGAGCTCGAAAACACGCCTGCTTCGATGCGCTAGTGGGCTCTTGCTTGTTAAACTACACGCGATCAGGATGCGGCGAGTGCTAGCCACTGTTGCATATTAGCTAAAGTGAGACGCAAGTATCGACGTAGTTTCGTAACCCAGTTGATATCAAAGCACTCCGCTTGTACTGGTCACCGATTAAGCTGTTAAGTTTATGATCTCCGGTGAGCGTGCCAGTGTCGCGCAAATTAATGCATCGCAGCTACTCTCCATCGTGCCAATTGCGTTCAACTTATCCACGATATTCGCCAGCTTGAGATACGGCGCTTTTCTTCGCTGTTTTTGTCGCAACTTAGTGATTTTATCTGGCATCAAACGAAATTGCATTCTGTCAACACCGTCGTTTGCTCCGTCGTCTGCTAGAGCATCCGGGTCACTTCAGGGGATCACAGGATCGCAGCTTCTACAAACGACATGCCAGAAAAAGTAACTGAAAGTGCTTTAGTATTCTTAAATAATCTAAAAATAATTTAAAATAAATGCAGTGTCTTTGTTGTGAAGATAATATAAGTATTCATGGTTTAAAAAACAAATTTTTTTGTCGGTTGTAATTTTTCACCGACACGAAAGCGCAGCCGTCGGCGCCATTGCAGCGCAACCGACACGTCGTGTTTTGTATTATTTGCCTCTTTGAGGCATTACTTGAGTACTTGTACGGCGGACACGTGTGAACAACTCATTCAATAGGAAGGTGAGCAGGAGTGTGTTTTGGAAGGCAACGACCAGGATTTCGGCCTGTCAACATTGGCGAGTTTCAACGGGTAAGCCATGAAGAGTGCTGCGACGTCTTTTCATCTGTTAGGGGAACGAAGACTCCTGCGCCGTTTTACTAAGCCTGGATGAATCGCATGGCCGGTGAGTCCCGCTCTGCGTTTCTATGCTAATGATCTGTATTCACACGCGCTATTTGTATGCGGCTATATAGGGATGTGAGTGGAGGCAGTCCGCCTGCGGTTGCCGCAGCTATAATGCGGCGCCAAAAAAGCAGGGCCTATATCCTGCATGACAAGTGTTGTTCTCATTGTCTTTATGTGCATTTATTACTCGCGTGCCGTGGTAAATAAAAATGGCACCAGATATCACAACAGAGTTACGCTTTCGCTTGCTAGCGCTTCGACACGGTGCAAAAGCATGGATTTGCACTGCGTTGAAGACGATGAGCGAGAAGTGCCGCGCGGCGGAGCGCTCGCGCTAGGCCAGCTGCGATCAGACACCGCACTATTTTGCTCAGGGTTAGTACTCATCGGATTAGTGCTTGTGCCTTAATATGCGTCATACTAAATTTTGAGACAGTGATCGCATGCGAAAGGCTAGTTCATATTCATCGCCTTGCCATTTGTAAGCTTGTCTGTGCTTCCCCAGTGGAACAGGATTTGAGGCAGTGTTATGTCAAAGTTAGATCAATCTTGCGTCTCCTGAGCTGTAAACTTTGATGCTTCCTTTCCTTCTGAGCACTGCGAGCTGTCGGATATGCAACTGCACAATTATTTAGGATTTCTACCTTTTTGCTATATCCCTCGCTTTTGTGGCCCGCATTCAAGTCGTTCGCCATTGTCGATGGTTTTTTTGTTACTTATTTTCGCTTTGTTATTTATTCTTGGTTGCGTGCCATCAGCTGTGGTGCCGGCGATTCTCCGAGCTCGGAACTCTTCCCAGGCACGGGATCCTACCCACAGACCTCCCTTCGCCGCACTCACGAGTGTTCTTTGGTATTTTTTTGTTTCTCTTGCCTTTACTTGCATTGCCAGTCGACAAATTTGTGCAGCTTTTAATTGTATGCAGATTTGTAAATGCGCTAGCAATTTTTCTATGATGCCAAGCTGTGCTGTGAGATATCAAGCTTCTTGCTAGTGAAGGCATGCTTTTTTCCATTCTCTCTTCTCATTTAACCAAGGCAGACTGGTTGCAACTTTCAATTTAATACCTAGACATTGGTGCAAGGCACTATGATAGGAATTAATGAAAACCTGCACATTCTATATTCAAATTGGTGTGCGGTATTTCAGCCAGCTCATCTTTCAGTGTGGTTATAACAGTCATTGTGACTCTTCTCAAAGAATGTATATGGGTGCATTACATAAAATCTGTTCATTTGTTTTGTCATGGGCTAGCTCATTGGTTTTTTATTTACTTATATTACGTCTAAGTTTAGTTTTTAAAGCAGTAGACGATTTCCTCTCTTGTCATTCATGACATGGCTACAGCCACTGGCTGCTGTTGCTCTGGATGTATTTATTTGCAGTTGCCAGCGGCCAGCATCTATTGGGCCATGTGTGCTTCCTGCCTTCGGCTGTGTCATCCCTCCTGATCCGTTCATGGTAGTTATTCTTTTTCAGTGATGCATATCTTAGCTGCCTATTTAGAAAAATACTTTCAATATAGGCTTGCAGCTAGGTTTAGAAATGCATGAAACTCTACATGCACTTCACAGCAGTACCTCAGCTTATAATTACCGGAACTGTAGACTTGTACAAAATATAGTCGCTGATGTAGCTCTTGACGCAGCTGCTGTTAACATAAACGTGCTTTGACATTGCACACCTGCTGCCTGGTATGCATATGTGTCCTCGAAAAGGACCTATATGTTCATTTATCCCTTTAAAAACATTGTGCTCTACTATGATGGTTTACCAGTATTTCTGACATAGAGACCAAATTGTCAGTCAGTAATGTAACATTGCACGATGACACCAATCCTTGTATGGTATAGCATCCTTGCAATGCACTGGGCAAGCTGCTGTCAGCACAGATTTATTGCTGGTTTATTGCCATAGCATATGGTTATACTGCACAGTTTGTACCTCTACCTTCTTAAAGCTGTATACTTGAAAAATTTAAAATTAGTTGAAGGAAAATTCAAGGAAATGTAACAGTAACTGTCTCACATTTTGGCGGACACTTGAATCGTGATATAAGAGAGGGATATAGAAGGGAAGTAATGAAGAGCTGATGCCCATGTTAGAAGCCCCTCTTTAGTTAAACATACCTCGCAATTAACACATTTGGTGCAAAACAAGCATGGGACTTGCACGCTCACAAGCACCCTCATGTCAGTAAAACAAAGTGCCAATGTTGCCGTACTTTAGAGCTTTGCTCCTAAAAGCGCAGCTGACTGCTGCTCAAAGTTGAGAGCAAAAATATGTCTACTTTTCCTCATGTGCAGTCTGCGGTGCTGGTGCCATTTGCAATGGTGAATGACATTGAGTTGCATGATGCTCAGTCTGTTCCTGGAGTTAGTGATTTTGTCTGTCGTGTGAATGTGCTGTTAAAATTAGTGCAGAACAATGGTTCTCTAGTTCATTTTAGGTAACTGTCTCCTGTGCCACATGCTACCACCCTTTTTCCTCAAATTTCCTAATCTCATTTAGCCACCTGATTGCCACTCATTCATGCATTCACCTACTCTTGGAATCCTCCCAGTGTTTTAGTGTGGTATTGCTTATATCTTCTCTGCATTACACATGCACTGCACTTCCTCTTTTTTTGATTTAGTCAAGATATCTCTGTTCCTGTTTCTTGCATAAGCATAGGAGGCGACTCAAGTGCACCATCTGGGCTTGTGATGCAATGTGTAGGGTGCTTCGTTTTTGGGTAAAACCTGGTTTCTTCCTACTGTTGCACCAAAAAAGATTCTTAAAGATCAGGTTCAACCCCATTTCTGTGCAAATGTGCCTGTAAGAAAGTGTGGTTTGAAGGTGCACAAGGGCGAAGAACTGCTGGAGTGTAGTGGATGTCACATAATTTTTCTGACAGATTTTTTAAACAATTCTGGTTATTTTATTTCTCTTTTAATGTTTATTGTTTGTCGGTTGCTTATAATTTTTGGATAAACTGAAAACTACATGTACTGACTGGTATTTCATTCCAATAATTATACCCATTATTATGAAGCTGTGTTGGAAGGTAGGTGTGCATTTAGCATGCGTGCTTTGAATTTCAGTGATTGTTTCTGCAATGCAAAATGGAGGACAGGTCTCTGCTGTGCGAGTTTTTTGCAATGGAGTGAGAGTAGCTGGAGAAGCATTTGCTACTGTGTCACCCAGCCAAAAGTTCTCTACAGACCACTGAGCTTCTGAATACCTATGGCTTAAAGCTCGAAGCTCTGGTTGCCCTTTCCGAGGTTTTCTGCATTAACGAGTGCAAGCCCAAGGGCTCAGAGCTAACAAGCATTTGAAACCATAGAGCTATACACAGTAGTGCTGGGGCCGTGCAGCAAGTCAGTGTGAATTAGGTCGCGATAAACATGGTTTACTGTAGAAAGCTAGTGTGAAAAAATAGTTGCGCTCACAGAAACCGCTGTTTCTTTCTTAGTCGGTCATTGCAACAAAGCGATGCATGTAAAATTTTATATCTCACTGATCCCTCAATTTTTTTCCAGCTAAAGATCAAGAGTTGCATGGAAGTTGAGCAAAGCCACCAAGTTGCGTGTGATTTTTGCCAGGGGCCTGGAGCAGGCTGGGAAATTAGTGGATGGCCAGTGGTATTCACTCAGTAAGGCAAGCTTTTTCTGTAAGTACAGTTTTTGGCATCGCACTGCTTAGGAACGCATGCACTAATCTGACTACTTTATGCCCGCCCATGCTTCAAGAATAATGAAGTGCATGAAAAAAATTGATTGCCGAAAAAAAATTGCCGCTTCTGTTATGTTTTTCAGGAAAGTATTGGCCATTTAAAGGGCTGTGAAAACCTTAAAAGTTATTATGTGCTTGTTGTGGCTTTTTTTTTCAAATTTCTTCCACGTCTATGTTGGCCTGACCTTGTAGCTTGTCTGCATGAGATTGGCTGCTACCTACAGTTTGCTTTTTTGTTGCTCCTTTATTGCCTGTCACAATCTTTACTTTGCGTGGCAGTGTCATGCAGTTTGGGAAGTAATCTGATCTTATTTCTGCATTGGCCTGTAGTGCAAGGTTTTGCATGTGGGGCAGGTTTATGGTGTCCTTTTGTTTGCTGTAACTGCAGTTTGGCCATGAGGGTTAGAGGCTTAGTCTTTTTTTTTATTTTGATGCAGTGTCATATACTTCATGCATAAATTAATGAAGTAAGCACTATTTTTTGTAATAAATGAACATTCATTATAGCTGTGGCCATTATAAGTGCACTTGACTCTAAAATGGCTTTCTTTCGGCCTTCAGTATTACATCTTAAAACCAGCCGGAAGACACAAAACAGGAGAAGAGATGAGCACAAGATGAGGCTGGTCTAACAACTGAAATTTTATTGAAGGAAAGTGGCAAAAGAAGACCTGCAAAGAGATTCAAGCATGCAAGACCCCAAAGCAGTGAGAGGGCAAAAAATAACCGAAAGGCACTGATGTACTAGTAAACCATCTAAAGAACTAATTCCTTACAGTGAAGGTTCACCGACGGTTTAGCCAGGCACTTGTTTTTAGCCTTACTGATGTAGTAAGCCTCAACTATGTCAGGACAGATTTATCACTTCCCAAAACCACTGATGTGCCGCAGAAATCAGGCGTGCAAAGAGAAAGGTCGTCCTCCGATTGCATTCACGAGTTTGAACGTGCAGTGTCAGGTTAAAATTCGCCTTCCTCTCTATACAGTGAAAGTGTTCTCAGCCAGGCGCACATTCAGATATCTGCTTGTCTGCCCATAGTAGTTTCAGCTACGAGGCAGTGGAATGCAAAAAACCTTTACTTTTGCAAGTGGTGAACATTTTTTATCTGCCACTGTGCATAGCGGACGATTACCCGTAGTTGTATCAAGCCTAGTTTGAACGAAGAAGCAAAGGGCTCCTACCTTACTTTTAGCGGTCAAGACAACAGCAACATCATACTTTGGTGCAACTTTCTTGGGATGGTGCGAAATGGCGTGGAGGTAAGGTATAGAGCCCGTCTTTTTGTGCTGCTCAACTACGTCAGCATCATGTGAATCATGTGAACATTGTTCCGTTCCCTCGAGAGAGTAAAAACACACTCTGACAGGTGCGCAAGATGGGCAAGTGGGAACCCAGGTGCCATTGGCTTGGAAACCTGCTCCGAGAATGCATTCTAAACACTGTGATGGCATGACTTCCATAAAGCAGTGGTGATGCATGTGATTGCCAACCTGTCCTTCACCAGCCTCGAGTGGTTCAACTCGTAGCTAAGAGGCTTCCTGATCTTGGGCTTTGGCGCCAACATATGTGGTCGTCCGCAAAGCGCAGGTCTAAGTCAAGAAGCTACAAACGGTTATGCTTAGTGAAATTCAGACCTAAAAGATAGGCTTTGACCACATGCCTAAAGATTTCTAAAACGTCTTGTGCGAACTTATCTGAGCCCTCCTTGTGCAAAAAAATTATGTAGCTATCAACATAACGAAATGCTACTATGCCGAGGCCTTCCAAACAGGGCTTTGATGCGGTATCGACTCTGGACAGAAGAATGTCGCAGAGGAACAGTGCAACCTGGGACCCTCTGCATATGCCTGATTTCTGATGTAAATACCGCCTTGCCAACTCACAAAAGTGGAGTTCTGTGGAGTTCTAGTTTCTTGTGGACAGCAACCTGGGCAGGTGCCCTGCAGTGAGCATCGACATGGAGGGCCTGCACTATTCATTGTCACATGATAGACCTCTGAGGTATGTGCAAACTGCATCAGGGTGAACAATGAACATGCTTTTACAGATGATTGCGTGATTTCGGTTGCTGGCTTCTTGGGGCTGTTGTCCTTTTACTGCAAATCCGCATTTGTCAGTTGGCAGGGCGGTATTTACACGCAGGTCGTACCTTTGCTCAGCAACATTTTTTTGTCTAAAGTCAATAAGGCATTAGAGCCCTGTTTGGAAGACCTTGGCATAGTAGCATTTCGTTATGTTCATGACTAATATTTCTGGACATAGAAGGCTCAGATAAGTTGGCACAAGATGTTTTAGGAGTCTTTAAGGCATGCGGTCAAGGCCTGTCTTTTACATCAGAATTGTCTAAGCAGAACCGTCAGCAGTTTCTTGATGCAGACGTGCGCTTTGTGGACGAATATGTTTGTCGGGGCTACAGCTAAAGATCGGGGAAGGCTCTTTTTAGCTACGAGTCGGACCACTCGTTGTTGGGGAAGGATGGTGAAGAGGTGTATTTGTCGCCGGTTAAGGTCAGTAAAGATGGAAACACTTGATGGGTGTGCAATCGTGTGCATGACATCAGCTTTAGATAAGTCATGCCATCACTGCTAAGGACGCATTCTTGTAGCAGGTTTCCAAGCAGCTGGGTTCCCGCTTGCCCATCTCAACAACCTGTCATAGTATGTTTTCACTCGCTCGAGGGTAAGGAGCACATACTCCGATGATGCTGATACACCTTATCTTCACAGTATTTCACAGTCTCAAGAAAGTCGCGGGAAAGCGTAATGCTGCTGTTGTCTTAACAGCGAAGTGCAAGACAGGAGGCCTTTGCGCCGCCATTAAAAAGGCGTGATAAAACTGGTTACTTGTCCACAATGGACAGTGTCACAAAAAAAGGTTCACCACTTGCAAAAGTAATGGAGTTTATTGCGTTCCACTGCCTTATGGCTGCAACTAATATGGGCAGACAGGCAGATATTTGAATTTGCACTTGACTGAGTGCTTTCACTCTATAGGGGGAAGGCAAATAGGGGGGAAGGCAAATTCTAATCTGGCACTGTATGCTCAATCTTGTGAATGCAAATCTGAGGCTGACATGTCTCTTTGCACGCCTAATTTCCATGACACATCAGTGGTTTATGGAAGGGATAAATCTGTCGGTAGATAGTTGAGGCTTACTACATCGGTAAGGCTAAGGACACGTGTGGCTAAGCCATCGGAAAACCTTCACCGTAAGGAATTTGCTTTTTTAGATGATTCATTAGTATGTCAGTGACCTTTGATTGCACTTCGCCCTTTCACTGCTTTGGGTTATTGTGCGCTTGTATCTCTTCGCGTGTCTCCTTTTGCGGCTTTCCTTCAATGATGCCGCCGCAGTGGCTCAGTGGTTATGGCGCTCGGCTGCTGTCCCAAAAGACGCAGGTTCGATCCTGGCCGCACCAGTCAAATTTCAATGGAGGCGAAATTTTAGAGGCCCGTGTACTGTGCGTTGTCAGTGCACGCTAATGAACCCCAGGTGGTCGAAATTTCTGGAGCCCTCCACTACGGCGTCCCTCATAGCCCGAGTCACTTTGGGACGTTAAACCCTCACAAATCAAATAATCAAAATCTTCAATAAAATTTTTGTTAGTCCCGCCTCTTGAGCTCATGTCTTCTTGTGTGTTCTGGCTGGTTTTAAGGTGAGTCAGTACCAACTCGGCCAGTCATAAGCCTTGTTCAGTATTACAACATTTTGAATAAAGTGAGAAGTTTACTAGGCAATGTTGCCGGGGATCGTGTCCGCAGCAGTTGTGGGCAACTCAGAAGAGATAGCATCATACGATTGGTTGTGTAATTGGAAGAGGATGATGTGAGGATGCTGCTCGAAAAGAAAATTTCATAATCGGATAATTATTTACAGCCAAAAATGTCCAAAAAGTGGCTGGGCCAGAGAAAAAGTGCCGCGAAATTTGAAAACGCTGAAAGTAGTGGAGCTACAGCGTAGTGCCAAGTTTGAAAAACTGGAAGTATGGACAAAGCCAAAGCTTGGCGCCAAGTTTGAAAACTCGAAATGAGCAATCACGTGACCAGTGATAAGTGTCCTATACTTAACCAGGAGATAGGAAAAAGAATGATAAATTAGAGGCAATTAGGTAATTATTGAGAAGCGAAAAACAATGAACGCGTGATTAGACTGGGCGGGTATTCAGTGAGTGGGCAGGAACGATCTGTGGAGGGAAATTTGAAAACTCGAAATCGTTGCTGGGATGAAATGAGGGTAAAATAAGAGTTAATTGATAACCAATCAAGTCAACGAGAAAACAACCATGGCGCCAAATTTGAAAGGCGACCAGTGTCGAGGAGGCGTCAACGCTTTCACATTTTTTTCGCGCAGGTAGCAGTGGTGATCTCTATTTTTTGTTTTTTTCAGCCAAGACAAAAACCATTTTTCTTGGCTCATGGGCAATGTATCTAGGAACCTGCGGCCAGGACAACGCTGGACAGCATGCATCAGCAAGCTCGAAGAAAAAGCACGAAACAGTAAATAAATATTGATCATTTTCATTTCAATTCTAGTGGTTTTGTGCACGAATTACTCTGGAATGCACAAAGCTTGTGTTAATTGACAGGCGACCATTAACAAGCTGTGCATTTTTGTGCAGAGCCTACTCCAGAACACAAATCCTGTGTTAATTGACAGGTGACAGTAACGACTGTTACACAGTGTACGAGCACTACACAAGACACACTACAGAAGACAAGGCAAACTACAGAAGACAAGACAGACTACAGAAGACAAGACAGACTACAAAAGAGAGGACAAACTACAGAAGACAGACTATAAAAGACAAGACAGACTACAGAAGACAGGACTACAAAAGACAAGACAGACTACAGAAGACAAGACAGACTACACAAGGCATGCCCAAAATACGACAAGACTACAGACTACAGAAATTTTCTGTCTTAGAATCCTGTAGTGCGTTTTGACTGGGCTAAGACGAGAAACCATCGGTTATCTTCTCTCGGGGTGAGGTATCGCTCGCAAAAGCAAATGCAAGCATATGTGCAGCCCGACCGCTTGCATTCAATTTTAACTGCAGCATAGCTTTAGCATGCGTGAAGTTGTTGAGGAGTCGGGGCAGTTGATACTCTCACGGTTGTTGGTCGGTGAGACGGCCTTGTGCGCCATTACAGGGCACAGTGCAGTGCCACATTTCCTCGTCTCCAGCGCTGCTTTTCCTCGTAATGAGATATTACCTCCGTAGTTTCGCTACGATGGTGTGGAACTGCTGCCGGGCGCTGCCAATTACATGATGTGCATACGTCATCTAGAGACACATTTCCTGCCGCCCATATCCGGGCACACCAATTTCTGCATATAAACGCCGCAGTATGTATACCTCGGCGCCGCGCTTCTTGCATTTGGATTCAGGCCGACGTTTACCTCGCAAGAAGGTGACTTTCGTTACTATTTTGTTGTCTTTGGCACGAATAGCGCTGAGTGAAAGCGAGGCCCTTAGGTCCCTAGACATACGACTAGTTTTGTACCTGGCGGCAACTTTTATCATCGAAAGACTGCGTCCAGCGCAGGACTAAGGCTGCCTGCCGGCTGTAATACATGTGCTGCCGGGACCTTCATCCCGAATTAAGGAATGCAATGAAGGATATGCGTGGTAGAAAACACACAGGACGGTTACGACTATGTAACGCGAGATTCAGCGATAGCTGTTTAGGCGTTTAGTCACGTGACCACTGGTGTAGTGGTACACCTGCACTGGCAGGCGGCTGTAACAAACAGAGCCACTCGTAGGCTTACGCGACCCAGGTTGACCGGCGCAACTGGCAGGTGCTAGCGCACCCACCGGTTACGCCGACGGCGACGCCGGTCGCGCAAGCCGGGGACGGGCGCCTAACAGCCATCGCTGTAGAAAGTCTCGATGCCTCCGAAAACTAGACGTGCACCGCTGCGTGCCCCTCTGGGGATTAACGCAATTAACATATTCTTGCAGGTGAGTCCTGTGGACTAAGTACCAGGTGCGGAAAATTACTAAAGAAAATTGTCTTTCTTCAGCAGGATTTAACCCTGCCTATTATAGTCCGCAAACTACGCCACCTGCGATTAACCTTCTCTTAAGCCAGTTCGGCAACCATGTCCCAGCAAAGCTCCAGACTTCTTCGCGCAATCTAATTTTCTGCTCCGGTTACGCTTTCGTAGTAGGGCGGAGTAAGATGATACAAGAAGGCACTGAACCTTAAATTCTAGGGTGACGCGGAAGCATGGAGAAGCGCTGGCACAACACAAAATAAAGAGAGCCAGGAGAAATGGCGCTGAAAATTCATACAAATTAAAAAGTGGCAAAAGGATAAACAGTTGACGAAGTAAAAGCCAACATTTAAAACGGCTACGCGACAAAAGAAAATATTCATGAAATCATGGCAGCTAAAAGCCGAGTCCTTTAGTATGTTGCAAGTAACGGAGAGTGAGCTAATCGGTTTATGCGTCTGACAAAGTCCTCGTTAATGCGATACAGCGCGAATAAAGACGGGGACGAAGCGAGACAAGACACCACAGCGCTGCAGGTGTCTTGTCTCGCTTCGTCCCCGTCTTTATTCGCGCTGTATCGCATTATGGAAAATTACCAACTAGCCCGATCTGCCACTCTTGCAAAGTCCTCGTTGCGGTTTAATATTATGTTATCATCCTTTTATGTTTTCCCGGGTATAGCTCTTGTCACGAGGCGTTACGTGTGCAAACCATTTAGTGTTATGAGGAAAAAACCGAAGGTGTAGTTTGGATTAAAAAAAAAAACAAGCACGTTCATAAGGCATAATTTCTGATCCTGCGGGACATGGGACGGGACCCCGCCTCGAGCACTGGATTTGCGCAGTGGGTGTTGGCCAGGGCGAAGAGGGCAGCGCCAAGCAGGAACAACACACACCTGTGGCGCACTCTTTCTCCCCTCGCTTCTTATCACCGTGGTTGGTACCGGACTCGGACAGCCCCCGGAACGTGAGTTACTCATAGCGCCCTCGGCGGAGACCGCGCTGGCCTGCCAGGCTCGCTATTTATAGCCTGCTGCATCCCGCAGACGGTTCGTTTGCACTGCGCGTCCGCCTTGCGCGCCGGAATGCAACGCGATTCCAGGGCGGCGTCTGCACTGGACGCCTGCCGTACAAGCCGGCTACGCGCATATCGGGCTGCCCGGCGATCGCTGGCCACACGCTGGCGCAGTATCTCGATGGCGTCCTCAGCAGGCTTTCCAAAGGCAAGTGCGAGCCAGTGACGGGCCCATGCGCACGTAACTGCCTGCAGTGCAGTGAAGGACCTGCACTGATCAGCAGCGGACATCTACGTTAGTCAACCGTATAACACCGCTCTTTATTTCTATTTCTACCGTAGCCTACCATGCAAGGTGGAACACCACGCCCTGGAATTCACACGCGATGGTGTTTGCACCAGACGTCGGCATAGCTTTGCGAGCCGAAGTGCCTTGTACGAGTCGGCGGTTGGCGGCGTTTGACGTTGGTGGGAAAAAAAAAGCCCAGGAAGACGATAGATAAAACTGAATCCGAGCACATTTAGCAGACCGAAAGAAAATAGAGTTGACGGCAAATCTGTCCTCGCGACGCTGACATCTTTAATTTGCGGCCACCTCTGCCGCAGCCGATGACCAAAGCGACGAAACGAACGCACTACTCCGACAACTGCCGCTTGGCAGAAATAGTGTAGCCTTCGGTTTCTCTTGGCGTACTTCAATGCATGCACGGTAGGCGGCCAAGAGGTGGTTTACAGCACTCTAAAGTAATTTCGAGGCATGTGCGAATAGCAGTTTTCTGTTTCGAATCAAAGAGTAGTTTTCTTGGAATAATTCCGAAGCAAATCTTTCGAAGCTTTTGGCACTCACAAAAATGTTGAACGGCACAACAGGCATTTTAAAAATTATGTATGTTTCTACCACGTGAGGTCATTACATGGAAGAAAGGAAGAATGCATTGAAACTTTGTCACCCTTGTTGAAGCCGTGTCAACATCCTGCAAAAATGGCAATCGGATATTGAGGAAGACAACCTATATCCGGAATCGATGTATTTGTCGGGTGTGAGACCTTATGAGACCCCCGACTGCTTGTTTCAACTGCGAATGCATCGTCGCGCAGCTATTACATTCAAGCGTCTACTACATGTACACGGCCTATGCGTGCGCACCGCGCGCCCAGCGCGGCCCCGTGTCAGGTACCGGAAAGGGGCTCCCATATCCGTGTGCTTCGTGCTAGCTTCCCCGCGTGCTCGCGTCGTCGCCCTTGATTCGCGAATTCCACGCACAGATGGGCGGTTGCGACACCTGCAGTCAGCAGAGACTCATTCCGCGGAAGTGAAGGGAGCCGCGTGTCCTCCGATTACAGAGATTTAGCCTTGCGCGATCCGCTGCACATGCGGAGTAGTTTATTTAGGGACAGGGGACAAATGCACGCAAAAGAACACGGATCTAGTTAAGTTTCTCAATGACGATATAAAGCAGTCTGTTGGGGGACATGAATGGCCACATCGAGGATCTGTATGGATACACAGATTGTAACGGGAAGTTGATGCTAGACTTCTGTGAGCGACGCAACCTAGTTATTGTAAATAGAGAAACTAGGTGTGAGGGACAAATCACGTGGGAATCCCGTAACAGACAAACAACCATTCATTACTGCTTAATCTCGCAGGGGATGTATAGCAAGCTCGCAATGATGGAAATAGACGAAGAGGGGAAGTACAGCCTCGGTAGTGATCATAAGCGTATTATTCTACAGTTAGGAGCCCTGCTCAAAAGAGAAATGAAGGGGAGTCAAAAAGAGTGCGGAAAATTAAATGACGAACAAATAGCGCAAATAGCGGCCGCAATAGAAGAAGCAATAGAGAAAGAACCCATGAAAATGTGGGATTATAATAAGTTAGAACTACTCATAAGTACAAAATAAAACAAGTAAAAGGAGTAAACCGCTGGAGAGGAAAAGGGAAGCCACGAAGTTTGGTGGAATAAGGAAATTAGAGAGGCCATCGAACATCGATGGTTGGCATCACGGGAACACAGAGAAGCAAAGAGGGCGCAGTTATCTGAAGAGGAAATAGGCCGAAAATGAGAATCTTATCGACAAAAGAAACAGCAAGTGCAGGTCCTCGTCCAGGCTAAAATAAAGCAGTCCTCTGATCGCTGGCTGGCTGAGGTTCGCGATGCAACTAAAGGGGGCCAAGAAAATTCTGGAACCATATAAGTTGGCTGGGCAAAGCGAATCACAGAAAGCAGGAACAGATTCACGATACCGAGGGAAAATGTTTAGAGGGAGATGACGCTGTGAACTACATTTCATCAGTTATAGCTGAGCCATTTAAGAAAGACGATAGAGTAATCATCCCAAATGAGGGAACAACACAGGACAGCACAATAGATAACAGCGTGGAACTGATGAATCTCAACTGGAAAAAGGCGGAAGCAAATATTCCAAGATGTACGTCCGCAGGAATCAACGAAATTCCAATCAAGTAATTAATGAACTTGACCCAAGAGGCAAGGAAACACTGATAAAAGTATTGGAGGCAGTCATAACAAATCAGCAAATTCCGTACAGCTGGAAACAGAGTAAAATGAATTTGATTTATAAAGGGAAAGGCAATAAGACGAACATAAAATCCTTCCGACAGATTACGATAACATCAGTTACATACAGGCTGGCGATGCAGGCGGGGAAATTAAAAATGAAGTCATGGGTAGAATGTAATAGAATACTCGGAGAACTTCATAACGCGTTCAGAAGTGGTAGGCGCTTAGATGATAGCCTGTTCGTGCTTACCCAGTGCATAGAAATAGCTAAGGCGGAAAACAGACCTCTGTATTTAGCCTTCCTGGACATAAGCGGTGCATACGACAACATGAACAGGGAACTCCTGTGGAACATATTAAATGGTGAAGGTGTCGGTAACGAGGTAATTAATTTTCAACAGGAAATCTATCGAGAAAATGAAGGTGAAATAACATGGGAAGGAATTAAGAGTACAACAACTGTCGAGGTAGCAAAGGATTAAGGCAAGGTTGTCCTCTATCATCGCTGCTGTTCATGCTTTATATGATAAGTATGAAAAGAAGGCTACAAGGAAGCAATCTAGGTTATGATCTGTCGTACACATTAGGCGGAAAGGTTGTTGAGCAACGACTACCGGGTTTAATGTATGCGGACGATATTGTACTGTTAGCAGAGAGCCAGGAAGATTTGCAAACTTTGGTGAATTGCTGTGGAGACGAAGGAGACATTCTAGGTTTCAGTTTTAGCGCAACTAAGTCAGGTGTGATGGTTTTCAACAATTCAACTGATAAGAAGCTTATAATAAGAGGCCATGAAATACCCGTGTGGCCGTATACAAATATATAGGGGTATGGGTAAACAAAGTGCATATGTACACGGAAAAGCACGAACAGTCTCTCATAGCAAAAGGGCGAAGAGATACCGGGATAATGAAACATAGGGCATTGTGGGGGTACAACAGGTATGAAGTCCTCAGAGGTATTTGGAAAGGAATAATGGTGCCGGGGCTTATTTTCGGGAATGCGGTTCTATTCTTAAGGGCTGAAGTTCAGTCGCGATTAGAAGTAAATCAGAGAACTGTTGGCAGATTAGCACTAGGTGCCCACGGGAAAACCACAAACGAGGCAGTACAGGGGGTTATGGGCTGGGCAACGTTCGAAGCACGGGAAGCTCAGAGTAAAGTACTATACGAAAAACGCCTGAGGAAATTCGACGATAACAGGTGGGCAGCTAAGGTATTTAAATACCTGTTCAGAAAGGGCGTTGACACACAGTGGCGGAAACGAACTAGAAAGCTGGCCAGTAAGTTTGCCAGAGACGAGGAAGGAGAAAGAAAGAGCATTAAACGACAGGTTAAAAACGTCCAAGGTAAAAATTGGATAGATCCAATGAAAAATACGCATAGTGTAGACTATATCGATACTGGAAAAGGCACATCAGGAAGGAAACGTTTTACGATAACTCAAGAGGCAGTGCACTCCTCTTTGAAGCTAGGTCAGGGTGTCTTAGAACGCGCAGCTACAAAAAGAAATTTAACGAAGAAGATGACACATGTGCTGTGTGTGGTAAATCTGTAGAAACAATAGAACACCTCATTCTAAAATGTGATGGTATCCATACCGATGTCGACGCAGGCACAGTCACTCTTCCTGAGGCCTTAGGGTTTAGAGATAACAATAGTCACGTAAATAAGTCTGCGGTGGAAATTAGCAAAAAGCGATTGGAGGATTGGTGGCTCAAAAGCAGAGAGGTGACATAAGTTTTAAAGTGTAGGAAGACGTATTTTAAAGAAAAGGGCGAATTTTATCAACTTACAGCACAGTTATAAAAAAATAAAGGAAAAAAAGCTGAGCATGGTGGCAACTACCACTGCCCCGTTTCAAAGGGGACGCTCCTACCTTCCATCCATCCATCAATCCAAGGCCCTGAAGACGCAGCAAAGTGCCAGGCGACGGCCAGCTGTTTGCACACCTGCCCCGTCGGTATCAACCAGCGCGTGTGTACTGGCGGCCCACGGAAGCTGTTCCCGTTATGTTAAGTACCTATTGATGCAGGCCGCAGTGCCGGTAGGGCGGACACCTGGCAGCTACAGATCTGGCCGCCGCCTATACCGTATACATGTACCGCGTTGCTTACACGTAGCCTACTCGCGTCTGTTGCCTCGACCATGCGCAGACCGGCCCCGTTATACGCGCGGGAACGTGGCGCATAGTCGGGGGGCTTTGGTTGCGCGCGCGCCGCGGTATCATCCACGATAGACAGGTTGAACTGAAACCATATTAAGCAACAGTTCCAGGAACGTCTTTCGCTCGAGGCGAATACTTCGAGATTTCGACTACCAAACATTCTGATCTCATCGAATACCGAATACTTTACTGTTCGATCAATTGTTAAAAAATATCGAATATTTCCACAAGCCTATAGGCCTTTCCTTCCTGATTGGATCATCTCGAAAAGACGTTGTGAAAACTTTGTGGAAAACATTCTGACAATCTGCCGATAGGTGAACAAGCGAGTAATCGGTTGCGAGAAGCCAGGCTGGCGCAGCTGGTCCGGCGAAAGGCCGCTGTACAAGCATCATTGAGAAACCTTGCGGCCTTTCTGAAGTTTGAAGAAACTCTCCGACTACAAGCAAGAGCCTTAAAGTGCGCAAATATAAATTAAAGCTAGAACTGTGTTTACAAACAAGGCTATGGCATGTCTGTTAACTAATCACCTGGTAGGCACGTTGCCAGCGGCGTATAACACTGACATCGCCATAAAGCTTTCAAAACCACCACATTGGCTACTTGATCTAACAGGCTTCACAAATTTTCCGCAGTTTTAAAAGCCATCGTTTGGGCTTACGTCAAGCCGATATTTATTTTAACTCTCTATTTCACCACGCAATAATTTTGTGCGACGTGCTGCAATGTATTAAATCGTATGCATACTGCGTGCGGCCAGTAAATATTAAGACTAAGTAATTTTTTCACACAATGAGCACAGGCCATGTGCCTCTCCTAATTCTACCTCTTGTCTTCCTGCCTTGACGGTCTCTTGACGGCAGTAGCTGAAACGAAAGAAACCGTCATGCATATGGCACGATGGAAATTTGACAAAAATCACGAGCATTCATGGGCGCATGTGTACAGGGCATCATTGTGCAATGACTGGTGGGCCTGTGGCGCTGTTGAGATCACCGCTGAGGAAATGCGCTGCCCCTTGGAAGATGTAGTCACGACTAACCGGTGGTCGATAGTTCTCCGAGCTGCTGAGGAATCGATCGAGCGTTAACAGCGGGTCCGTGGATACGATCTTGGCAAAACTTGTGCCTGTCCTACGAGGTCTCCTTCTATCGGGTGCCCAAATATCTGACATTTGAAGTGAAAACCTATGGGGCACTTAATTACTTGGCGTGTGGGAAGTGCGATAGCGTTAGAAGAAGCGATTTTTATGACAGACTACAAAACAGTTTTTTTGCCCCCGTGATGAGGTTTCTGTTTGCGGAAATGCAGGTTGAGAGAGGGGGAGGGGGAGGTGTGGCAAGTTACTTGAGATGATGACGTCAGAACTGCCTACACGATTCAGCGAGTTTTATGACAGAACACGCCGCGGGTTTTTTTTTTTTTTTCCATGAGGAGAGTTCCAATTCAATTGCGTTAAAAATTGTGTGGAAAGTTTCACATGAACTTGCAACGATGACCGCCGAAGCAAAGTACTTTTACGGATGGTAGGGGACTAGGAACGATTCCTAGAGCAGCCACTGGAATCTTGAGAGCAAACAAGAAAGCCTCGAAACGCAGCAATTCTCCTTGGTACCAGAATTCAACGCTGTCTTTGGAAAGACCACGGCGATATTTTAGTGAAGTGGTGTTCTGCTTATTGTTTACTGCATGCTCGCAGCTGGAATGGCAAGTACCTATTATGTCTAAGTGATAATTCATTTGCATGAGGCTATCAAAGAGAAGTGCAGAGAAAAACTGAGCGCAAATATTTCGACGCTCCGTGTAGGCGCCCCGTCCCACACGTCCCGCGATATGCTTGACCTTGTGTAGGGGAGTGCAAAACTGTAGTGGATAGCCGCTTTGCCTCGTCACCGACATTGGCTGCTAGCGGTGACCGCCGTATCATTAAAGGTATAAAGGAATACTTCTGGAAACAGTTGTTTTAAAGGCGATGAGCTCGAGCAGCCAGGCGGACGGTGTTGCCTGGACTTAGGCGACCAAAGTTTGCTTTTTTTTTCTCTTTGAAAGTTTCAGAAGACTACGAAAGTGATGTGCGAAACACCATAAGGTTCAAGAGGCTGTAGGGAATGATAAATATATGTAATAAACCCTAAACTTCGTAGATTTCCCAACAGCACAAAGAGAAAGACACAAATATGACACCCAAGTGATGCACTAGATGCATTAAGGCGGCGTCTGTCAGGTTCCAGGTTCACGCAGGGGCCGGTAGTTTTCGCCCAAAGGTGGTCCATCATTGAGGACATTGCAGCCAAGAAGAGCACCTTCGACGAAAAGGCCGGCTACACCGACTGAGGCTCTAGTAGAGGGCGAAGAAAAACGATAGACATGACGTACTGCCGCTGACTGACAGCCCAACTGTAATCGGAACCCAACGTGCACGCGGAAGTCTGTAGGTAACTAAAATCAAAGAAACTGAAAAATAGAAATGAAAGGAAGCAGTGTAGAAGAGTTTTTGTTTGTGCCAACTCCTCCAGCAGAGGTACCCCCGTCTTCTGCACGGAAACCGACGGACACGTGAGACACACATCACGCGCACAGGCACGCACATTTCCATGAGTCCACGAGCAGTACAGCATGCACCCGGTGCTTACAGGTACAATATTTAATTTTATTTCTCTTTTCAATTAACCTTCACTGCCGAACGTATTTTAAAGTTTATGTGTTTAAAACATGTATGCACTTATGTTTTCATAAAAAAATACAGCTGCATGTTTTATTCTTTTGGAATTCTTGACTGAGCTTCAAGGGACCCTGAAGTGATCTCAATGGGCATATTCTAGTCCAACAGATCTGTAGAGGCAGTGTTTCTGGGTATTGGAGCCAAATATTAAAGCCCTTCGTGGCCTCTATAATTTAGAAATAAATTTTTAAAATCACTGCTCGCAATATCTCGCAACCGATTGGGGCGACACCTCACCGCCGCGTCGTACCTCAACCCGATGACATCAATGGGCAGACTGGGCGAGCATAGCTGGAAATTTCACGTTCTCAAACACAATCCCACACAAGTTATATAAAATTTTCTCACTTACTGTACGTAAAAAAGTAAGCAAAATGAAACTTTAAGGAACTAAAATGGAGGTCCGTTAAACGGCACACTAGCCGTCTAGCCATCCCGAAAGCATGGTGAAAGAACAATTTTTTTGAAATCACATTGCTGATGCACGATCAAAGAGCATAGGCGCTGACGCTATATGAAAACTACGCTTGCGACAACATGGCTACGGTAAGCTAAAGCATAACATGAAGTACAGACATAAAACACTTCGCTTCCAAGATTTCGGTATGGAGAATAGACAGGAATTTGCTAATCAAAAATAAGAAAATTATTAGTGAGCTAGGACTAATAGAACCGTAACTGCACAACGGTATCAACAGGAGAACCTAGTAGTGGAGCATGACGAAAAGAAAACCATCGCGGGAAGACCAAGACCAGCTTTCTCAGGCAAAAAGTTTGAAAATTGGAAAATTGTAAGACACTGTTATGAAAATTTTGAAGGTAATTGTCCATTATTCTGATATGTAGCAAAATCTTTCTTTTAAAGTGTTTCCAGCGATCGCATCGAACAGCTAAGGCCGCAATAGAGAACCAATGGGGAACGCTTTTCACGATAGCAAAAACATGAATAGAAAAAAAAATACAAGACTGCCGACGGGTGATCTGCGGATATATTGATTATAATAGTGAAACCTTACATTATACGAAAAATATTGCGTTCATAAACAGTTTTCTCAACGGGCCTCAAAAACACTTTTGTCCAGATTTGCTGGGTACGGGAAAACACAACGCTGTGGTCAACGTCGCGCCACCCCGCGCTGTTTTTTTTTTTTTACCATTGGGCCACTGTCGGTTTAATGCGTTACTTCTGGTTAGGAACCTGTCATTATCATCATGGTTTGGTTTTACGGGCTTAACGTCCCAAAGCAACTCAGGCTTTAAAGGACTCCGCAGTGGAGGACTCTAGATAATGTCGACCAGCTGGTGTTCTTCAACGTCCACTTACATCGCACAGAACACGGGCCTCTAGCAATTAGCCTCCAATGAAATGCGACCTCCGCGGCTGGGATTGAATCTGCATCATTATCATGTCATCCTAATTACGTTCACTGCAGAAGGACAAGGGCATTTCCTACTGCCACCCAACTAACCCTGTCCTGCGCTAGCTGCGGCCACCTTATCCCCGCATACATTTCTGTCTCATCAGATTAACCGATTCCACTCCGTTATCCTTAGGGACCGCCTGTTGTATGCTCTTAGCATTACGTGCCCTCCCTTGAATGCAACTAGGATATCATTTCCTGGAGTTTGTCCCCTTACCCACTCTGCCCTCTTCCTGTCTTTTAACGCTACACCTGTCATTTTACTTTCCATAGCTCGCTGCTGTGTCCTCAGTTATCTCCAAGCCTTTTCGCAAGCCTCCAAGTTTCTAACACATGTATGTGAGTGCTGGGAAGACACAACTGTCACATGCTTTCCTCTCGACGGATACTGGTACGCTGCTATTTATGACTTTACAGTACCTGCCCAACGTACTCCAACCCGACTATTATATTCCCAGCGATTTCACTCTCGTGGTATGTAGATACATTGAATTAGATGAATTTCGTCACCACTTCCAATGCTTCGCTCCCTATCGTAATACGTTATCTTCCCAGACTGGTCAGCACTGCTTTAGTTTCCTGCATATTTAGTTATTGGTCCCGCCATGCTTCTTTGCCTGTATATGTCTTCGATCGTGCTCTGCATTTTGTTTCCTGTGCTATAATGCAGTGTCATCAGCAAATCGGAGATTACCGAGGAATCCATTTCTGTGAATACCTCCTGTAAACAAGAGGTGAATAATACTGGAGAGATCGTGTCTCCTTGTTGACACCCTTGATTATGATTTTATCACTTTCCTTGGGGAGGGCTATGGTCGCTGTGCAGTGTCGCTATATTTTCTAGTACCTTTACATACGCCTCTTCTACACCGTGGTTACGCAATGGCTGCGTGGCGAATATAGGGACGAATATGCGCACTGAATCCTTACCGATGTTTTTGCATATTGAAAAGAAAATATAAAACAATTTGTAGTCTACCACTTCGTTGAAAATACGTGCAAGCATGAAACGCATTTCAGAAAAGGCGTAGAGCATTCGAGGTCGGCTCGCTCACACATGATAGAAGCCATAGTTAGGCGGTGGCCAAAGCCTCTAAATGCTGAGTGTGTCCCCGCCTTCACCAGCTTCTGTTCTTTGAGCTGTGCAGCACGCAAGTTCTCCTCGGATATTTTAGCGGCCTGAGGAGCCTCCGCCATCAGTCGCTTTTCTTAGCTGGACTGCGCGCTCGGCTTCCCGCGCTGCCTTTCGGGCTTTACGTAGCGTTCACGTGCTTCTTCGTCCCCTCGCTGCTTTCTCTGCTTGACGACCTACACCTATCGCCCACTCTTCATCGGCTTCGTGATGCGTTCGGTCGCCTTGGCTGCTTTCTCATCTTCGCGTCCTCACCGTTGGGGACACAGGCGAGCCTTTCCATCTCTTGACTACTGCATGCGACTCGACTGCGCGGCCCCGCCGGCAGCGCTTCTGGCGCCGAGCATTTCGAAGCGCAGAACAAACGGAAGAAATTTGTCGAAGACGGCGATTTAAAAATTGGAGGGAATGAGTCTGCAAATTAGAACACCTAGCGCAAGAGGCTGCAGTTATGACTGAAAAGCATAGATACGAGCCGATTAAAGAGAGTCGATTGCTGTGGTTACATTTAGGTGGGTGATGATGGTTACGAAATAATGGTTAAAGTTCTTTGTTGCCGTCCTTCCGGAGCGCGTTGCAATATATGGACTTAATAGGCTCGCAACAAATTTGTGGCCCTTGCTGCCACAGCATCCAAAACCATGCCTATATCGCACATTCGGCATTGCGGACAGCAGCAGACGAGGCAGGCAGTTTGCTCTCATTCAGACTGAATATGCGAACGCCTGTCATAAAACGCATCACGATTTCGTTTATTTAACAGTCTTGGAGATTGCTATCATTGACGATGTATTGCTAAGGGGCATAAGGCTGTGGTACAAATACTCCGTTGCAAGGCTGATTGCTAACCAAGACCTTAACAAACCTATTCCACTAAAATTGTCTGTTTGGCAAGGATGTCCACTAACGCCTTTGTTGTTCGCCGTGTAGCAGCTTGTGCCCAATTGCCTCAGTATTATTCGATGCGCTGCTCTCTTCTGTTCTAATCAAAATAGTGTACTTGAGGGTTTCAATTTGACTAGATAGTTTTGCGAAGTTTAAACATTGGCTCTAAACATAGAGAAATATGAAGGGGTTTGATTGTGTCACTGGGCTACTAAGCTAAATCATTTTGATGGCATAACCCTGGGGCTATCCAGGGTTCCAATGTGCCAGGTTCGCCACAGTAAAGCGTTCTGGAAATCGGAAATATGTTCTGAGAAACGACCAAAAAAAGCTTGGCCGGCCTTCAGTGTCCGCTCGTGCACAAGTCTGCGACATCTCAGTTAGAAAGTTCATCTACATTTGCAAGTGCTGCACTTCACGCGGCCTCCGTTTGACGCTTTCAACGGGGACCCCCGCATCGTGATACCTTGTGTCCTCGTCAACAATGGAAGGCAGACCTTATGCAGTTGTCTTTCAAGCAAATTGATACTCACTTCTTTTTCAAATATTCAAAGCACCCTTTAGTAGTTGATCTGCTAAACACACGGCTAAGGTGGAACTTTGGGCTAGTTGGTGCGACATAGCGAGGAGATACAGAGCGGGAGATATAAGACACAGACGAGGGCTGTGTGTTGTGCACGGGAAACATTGATTGAACATTTCTATTTTCACCGACATGACGTGTTCCTCAGAGAACTGTTTGTGATTTCCTCAGAGAAGTTGGAAATATTTTATAATTCTTCACTGTGCGTTCGTCTTTAGATTTTCGTTTAGCATTTCAGCGGAAATGTCCAAGTAGCGGCTGCAACGTGAGGATGTTGGTCTCTGAGGCCTTAATTGTACGGCGTCTTCCGCTTGTATGGAACATCTCCCTTCGTCAGCTATGTGAGTGTGTCATTACTCCGCGAGAAATCTTTCCCGAACCGTCCACAGTCGACCCACAATCACAGTAGTCGACGAACAGTTTTGTCACCAGTTGGGTACGGAAATCATAAAATAGCAGCCGTCTTCTCTACATCTGGGAGCACTGCCTCCTTGCTGATGATGTGGCCAAGAAAGAGCAACTACTCGTTGGTGAAGCGTCACTTATCTGTCTTCAAGGTAGATCCAGTAGGTTTGATGGCTTCGATTAGAGCCTGCAGTAGCCTTAGTTGTTCGTCGAGGTTTGTTGCTGAAGCCGCCGTGGTGGCTATGGCATTCAGCTGCGGACCCGAAAGATGCGGGTTCGACCCCAACAGCAGCGGTCTAATTTCGATGGGGCTAAATGCCAGGGGCCCGTGTACTGTGCGACGTCAGTGTCCATTAAAAATCACAGGCTGTCGAAATTGCCCGGAGCCCTCCACTACGGCATTTCTCATAGCCTGAGTCGATTTGGGACGTTAAACTCCATAAAACGAAACGAAGTTTGTTGCTAAGACGATGACGTCATCGAGTTAAACGAGGCAAATTTGCCATTTGAGGCCTGCCAACGCCATATCCTGAATCGCTGAAACGTTGCCAGTGCGAACCAAAGTGGAAATGGCGTGACCATGGCGGTACCATGGAGGCCGAAAGCCTCCATGGTACCGCAAAAGGCGTGATCGCTTTCGTCGACTTCGATCTGCCAGTGCCCGCTTTTTATACCCATCGAGGATAAACACCTGGCGTTGCACACTTCATCCAGTGTGTCATCGATGCAGCGGAGGGAGTCGACATCTTTTTTCGCAATGAAGTTGGGTAATAGGTTTGGTTTATGTGAGTTTAACGTCCCAAAGCGACTCAGGCTATGAGGGACGCCGTAGTGAAGGGCTCCGGAAATTTTGACCACCTGAGGTAATTTAACGTGCACTGACATCGCACAGTACACGGGCCTCTAGAATTTCGCCTACATCGAAACTCGACCGCCGCGGCCGGGTTGGAACCCGCGTCTTTCGGGTCAGCAGCCGAGCACCATAACGACTGAGCCACCGCAGCGGCCCCAGTTGGGTAATAGGCGTAGAAACTAAGTCTACCACCTTTCTTCTTGAACAAGAGAAGTGATGATGCCCACTGGCTCTTTGTCGGCTAGATGACGTCGTAGCGTAAGAATTCGTCGACTTGAGCTTGGATGGCTTCGCATTCTCGCATTCTCACACGGAAATGTCTCATTTAGCACACGTCGGGCGTACTCATCTGTGATTACCGGTGCTTGGCAATATTCGTTCGTAAACCTTTGATGAAGATGACGACCAGTCGCTGTAACGGTGAAGACTTTGCAGCTGGTCCTGTCTGTTTACGTCGAGGGCCGGCTCCTTTAAGGGGTCAGTTTCGCATGAGTTAGAAAAGGCGAAGACAACTGGAACATCGGCGGTTTTGTTCAGAAAAGCGATCGTTGTGCTTTTGTTGAGGTGTCGGCGTTCCTGGCAGATGTACACGACCCCTTTGCCAAATCCGAAAACTGTCGAAGGCACTTGCGATACCAGTGCCATGGTCGACCTGCAACACTGTCTTATAACACCTCCGTGGTTTGCGGCAGCTCCAGCGGCAAACGCATGCAATCGGCCGCCAAGTGACGAAAAATGGAGTTGTGCATATTTAATAATGTTGTGAGAAATATAGCGAAACATTCACAGCCAAATTTGTTTTTCTTGTGCAGTAGCTGACTCCGTGTAAAATTGCCTGAAAAGCTAGAAACGGTATTAAAGAAAACAAAGATGTTCATAGTAACATGTTAAGCAATTCCGTGTCGTTTAGAACTACTGACTAGCGTGTGAAGATATTAGAAAAAGAAATAAATTTCACGGCTGTGCCAAACATGTGATTTTTTTTAATTTTTTTTTGCGGTGCCTAGTTTTGCTCCCAGCCTCAAACTTTAGAGCTGTACGAGCGATTAAATTTCTTTGCCAAAAATAACACGAGAGGGTGCTATTCTCCGCAGGCTCCAACCGCAGGATTTTTTTCAGCCGAATCTGGGATGGACGAGCAACACGCGTGTGGGTTGTTAGAGATGGAATGACCTAAACATACGGTCACCTCGCATACCACAGTGTAAATATACTGTTTGTTTCAGGGAAGACCACCCATTTAAAAAAAGGAGAAAATAGAAAATTTCAAGTAAGAAGATGGATTTTGTGGTATTGTGACACCAGTGTTGGTGGACGTCAAGGAAAAGGTGATTCATATTAACTAATAAGCTTGTTAACTACAATGTAGCAGTTGTATTTGTATCTGTTGAAAATAGGCGCTTGGGGCCGTATTCTGTAACGATCCATTTTCTTCCAATTTCATTTGGGCCTCTATCACTAATCGCTGCTCCAACTGGTGTAGGGCGTTAGCGTCACGCTGGTCGCGATATAAATATTGCAAACGCGTCTGGCGCCCACCAGTGACGAAGCAGGATGACGCGCCTGACGATTCAGTGTCGGCAGAGAAATTGGGCGTCGTCCGTGCGTGGTCCATGAGACTAAGACTGGACTGGATGCGGTGACTCGAGGCTGGCTAGCGGTGGCGGCGCAACCAGACCGGCTGTATCTGTGAATAGCCGCTTGCTTGCTTACCTGCTGCTGTTTTCGTCGCATTGAAGTCAGAGCCAAATGAAATGGAAAATGAATCGTTGCAGAATACGGCCCCTGATTTCCCTTCGCGATTTGTAGCTGACCATCAGTAGAGCCATATCAGTTATTAGAAAACTGAAAACGCGGTTACACTCGGCACTGTGGCTGAACAAATTTTGGCCATTTCACGAGCGATCCGACAATCGCGCCCCTGGGATGTGCACACAGCGACGCCTACCTGTGCAGGTACCACGTGACATAATCTGTCCCGCAAATGCCCGCTGCTGCTTGCTTCTCTAGCTTAGATGAGGCAGGGAAGGTCCCGTGGCATGCGCGCCGCGAAACGACCTGCACTGCTGGACGTCGCTGTGTGCGCGCACCGCAGGCGCGTGATTTTCGAATCTCTCGTCAAATGGCCAAAATTTGCTCAACTACAGCGTCGAAGGTAATTGCTTATATTCGAAATATTTAAAACTGACATGGTTATTATAGGATTGATGACCAGCTAAAAATATCAAAATGTAACCAGGAGCCCATCTGCAATAATTAAAAAAATAAATATTAGATTTCAGTCAACCAGGTGAATAATTAACATGATTTGCCGTTTTCCGGATGGCCACCAACACGGGTGTTACGAACCGCAATAGCGTTTTTTTTACTTCAAAATGCCTAATTTTTTTATAAAGTACTGGCGGGCTTCCCCGAGTCACCTAGTATAGCGTGACAGGTTCGAACAGTGTGACAGTGCTCCAGCTCTGCGATGCGCAGAACCACATACTCAAGTGTTGCCGCTAAGAGTAGTCAGCGCTGTAGAGTGCGAAGGCAGATTTGCAGCTGCTCTGGAGCAAAATTTTGTGCTCTTTCTCCCAAGCCACACTATTACAACAGCGAACTGCGACGTTCAGTCACTTGTTCCTCTTGCATAATGAGAAAGAGTGGTTATGGCGTTTGAATACTAAGCACGGGCTCGCGGGATGAAAACCTAGGCTCGCCGGGTGCATTTCGGTGGAGGGGAATTACTATAAGCACCTTCGTCATGCGCTATTTCGGTGCACGTCAAAGTACCACGGGCTGTCGCTATCAATCCGGAGCCCTCTACAACGCCGAGTGTGTCTTCGTGCCTTTCACCGCCTCCTCCGTCTCTTCACTCATGGCGCGGCTCCGGCGCCCATACATCGTGAGAGACATTCACTGTGCCTTCCCTTTCCTACGCATGATTATGCATACAGACAGAGAGAAGGAGCCGAGCCATGGTCGGTGGTGCTACCGTCAAAATTGCTTCACCGATTAGCTTCAAACACCAAGCTAGTAAAAAAAAAATTCTAAGGACGATTACGGTTCTCCCAGTTGCGAAATTTGAGCGCCGCTGTGTCGGTGTCTCGGGGTGTGTAGGCTCGTTGTTTTGCTTTGCTGGCACGTCTGGCGGCAATATTAGTTCGACCGTAGTAGTAGTTGAAGACGACGATGCGCAATGCGGAGTGCGAGAGTGTGTTGCAGTTTAAACCGAGGCGTGATCGGCTGCGGTGATAGCCTAGTGCTTTCGTGCAGTGGCCAGCGAAGCTGATCGCTTCTCGGCACGGTGGGTTCGAATTCCAGTCGTAGCAATGTTATTAACTTGTAGTTCGGTTCCGTTACACCGACGGCAGCGACGCGGCTTAATCCACAAACCGGCGGTTATGAGCTGCGGTCTAAAAGGGAGCAACTTGACCTTTAGCGTACTGCCTTCAAGGTGCGGGTGCCCAAACCCGGGGGTAGGTTTCCATCACTACAGATACGGAATACTTACGGCTGGCAATGGAAATTCACCCCCTTGAAAACGTGGGAAGTACTAGCAGTTACGAAGAATTTAATCGAGTTTTAAATCTCCCCTATTTGCTGACTTCACGACCTCCCGTGCCGCGTTTAAAAGCCTCCTCCCATTTCTAACTGCATCAGGTTACCATGCATTGTAGTGGGAATGTACTTCCGTTGCCAAGAGTAAGCATTCCACACATTTAATGACCCAAATCTGCTTCGGAACTTGCTCAGGATAAACCTGCCCCTGAAAGGGACTGCGCTAGAGGACAACTTACTACCGTTTTACTGCCATATAGGCTTATTCATGTTTAGAGTGCACTTGTGGAGAATACCTAAGTAACTTGTGATTCGCGGATGACATTGCCTTGCTAAGTCACTCAGGAGATTAGCTGCAAAGCATTATCAATGAGTTAGACAGGCAGAGCGGAACGGTAGGTCCTAAATTTAACATGCAGAAAACCAAAGAAATGTTCAACAGTCTCGCAAGGGAACTGCAGTTCACAATTGACAGCAAGGCACTGGAAGTGGTAAGAGAATACGTCTACTTAGGGCAGGTAGTGACAGCAGATCCGGATCATGAGAGGGAAACAACTAGAAGAATGACGACCAAATAAATCTGCTCCAATTCGAATGGAGCTCCAGTAAGCCGGTAATTTTAAATACATGAACGGAACACCAGAACGCGCTGCTGGCCCGGCTTTCACGCTCTCAAAGGCTCCACGAAGCCCATGCAGCTTCTAATGAATGTCCGCGGCAGGGTGATTAGTTTGGTGTATGGAGAGTTTAACTTCCCAAAGCGACTCAGGCTATGAGGGACGCCGTAGTCAAGGGCTCCGGGATAATTTCGACCTCTTGGGGTTCTTTAACGTGCACTGACATCGCACAGTACACGGGCTTCTAGCATTTCGCCTCCACCGAAATTCGACCGCCGCGGGCGGGATTGGCAGGGTGAAAAACCAAAAATACAAACCAAGAATTTCTAGGCGCTGGTGCAGGCTAAGCGATTGTACACAGGCTTCACTCTTCTCTTCTTCCACTTCCTACCTCTGTTCCCTCCTGTGTAGCCCTCAAGTGTGTTAATCTCCGCCGGTTGCTGTTGTGGTCGCCGACAAGCGGCAGTTCTTGCGGGCGGAAAACCGCTTCATTCTTTTTAATAAGAGACTAAACCGCGATTACCGCCACCTGAACATTGTTGCTAACGAACGGCGATTTTTTTTTAGAACTTCAACTTCACGGATACCCACTAATGTCCCTGTCACGCAGGCAACCTCAATGCCCGTTGACTTAACGACCACCGAAATTTTCGACACACAGGATCAGGCACAGCAGAGTAGCCGGGTTCCATTACGTTAAACCACTTTGAGCGGAGCAGCAAGTAGACCTAATGTCACGTAATTGAGCAGGTGCTATTTTTGTCCCGAAGTTGTTCGCGAACACCTGTTTTAGCGCACAGTTAAGACATGCACGCGGGCTAGTTGGTGACTCGACGTAGATGCATTGTTCATGGGAGTTTTAAGGTTCCAAAGCGACTCAGGCTATGAGGGATGCCGTAGTGAAGGGTTGCAGAAATTTCGCCCACCTGGGGTTGTGTTACGTGCACTGACATCGCACAGTACATGGGCCTCTAGAATTTCGCCTCCATCGAAGTTCGACCGCCGCGGCCGGGATCAAACCCGCGTCTTTCGGGTCAGCAGCCGAGCGCCATAATTACTGAGCTACCGCGGTGGCTGTAGATGCGTTGTTAAATAGCGCAAACAAACGAGGATTCGCAAAAATGATGTTACGCAGCCTGTTAGGAGAAGTGGCGGTCGTGTCTGTTTGGGGAATCGCGCCTTGTTATATCCGTTTGTTCCTGACTGTGTTCTCGCCTGTTTACGCCGTTGCACAATGCATTCTGTTCGAATACTTAGCAGTCTGAGACAATCCACATACAACAATGACGAGGCGACGATGAGCAACACTCTGTCTTTTCTGAAGCGGTCATTTTTCGCTGCCGAGCCTCCTATTAATCACTAACCGCCTTTATTATGTTCGTGGCTAGTGCCTTTGCAATGCTTGTGGAGCACTTCTCGTTTTCGGTCGGCGCACTAAAAGGTGAAAATGAGTAAAACGCAGAGACACGGAGCGCAACAAAAATGGCGCCGGTTTGTGCGCATCTTATGGTCAGCCGAGGTGTAATTTTGCCTACTGCATAAAAATACTTGTTAAAGCAGTTTACCAGTTGAAAATGTATAACGTATGACAAAGCACTTATTTGCCTCTCCACAGCTTTTTAGTGTTTACTTAACGCATAACGAGCGCAAGGCTACTCTCAAGGACCGTTGAGACTCCGATGGCAATCCGCGATGAAAACTTCACCGAATAGATTATCATCGAGTTGAGTGGCCACTCGGAACCTCCATGTGGCTGGTCCCCAAGGACTTCTCTCAGCTGGCACTGAAATTGCCATTCTGACGTGAGTATAGGCGGAATGCACTGATTTGCCTGCATGCCGCAGGGTCAGTAATTAAGATCAATCCCGGTGCTGTAGAAAGGTTCCGCTGAACGGCCGTGTTTCGGCGCTGCCTACACAGAACAAGGATCCCCGGCGTCTTGAAGTGAATGGCGATGTAGGTAGCCTCCGGGATCTGCGACTGCTTTTTTAAAGCATGAAAGCCGTTTGATGTGACAATAATGTCTTGATTGATATAATGGGGTAATCTATCGATACAGGCCAGCTTTAATTTGTCGTCAGGGTCGCTGTAAAGCAACAATAAAAAGTTGGCTAACTTACTTATGTTCACAAATTAGCAGATTTGAAACCTATTGCGACCTAGCAACGACGAGCGTCTAAAACCCTGCACGATTTGGATGTTCATAGAGCGCACTATTTTTTTTTTATCTAGCGTCTACTGAACTGAATAACCCTGGATTTCACTTCCACAAACGAGAACGCAGTTTTGATGGCACAAAGCCTTGTTCAGAAATTTTGCGGATCAAATTACTTTCTTGCAACCTGCAGCTTTTTGCGCTGCCACAAGACTCTTTCTTTTTGCAGTAAGCTCAGATAACCTCCCAGCAAAAGTTACGACTTCATGCATTGCAGCAGCTTTGAACAACTATGAAGTTGGCTTCCCTGCTAAGGCGCTGTTTAAGCACCGAAGTCATACTGCCCTATGTTTGGGCAAAACTCGAACACGGTTGCAAGATTTCGCGTTTTATAACATCCGAGTTGCCCACTTAATTGCAGCTTCAAAGGTGCGGCGCGTGGTATAAGTTGCGCTTTCGACAGAAGACGGCTGAGGTTTGGTTGCGCGTCGCGGCGAAGTTCAAAAAGCCTTCCTGTCTATTCTGTCGATCTATGCGGGTGTAATTTGCAGGGCAATTGAACCCCGGCACTGTTTCTCACAATAACAGCCAAAATCGTCGGCTGCTCCATTCTGGCTGAAGTGTCATTTGCGGAAATAGCGCCCAGATCTTAATGAAAACAGCTCAGTAAACGAGGCACAGCATGCACAGCAGCTAATACAGGCGCTAACCAGCCAGTCAGATTCAATCTGGCCCAAGTGGACTACGTGAACCAGTGACCCGTTGGATTTCGTTGCCCTATAGACTCGACGAAAATATCACGCCGGGCCTTCAGCGCAGCGACGAAGAGAAGTTACAGATAAACGCATTTCGACGCACAAAAATTATATTATGCAATAAAAATACATTGGCGGCGTTGTTATACTTTGCGGCGCTGCGTCAGCGTTCATGTAAGCGCAGTGGTTAGCTGCTCTGGTCGGACACCAAGTCTTCCAGCTGGCTAAATCAGGTTTGGAGAATAGCCAGCTGGGCCAAGCATGCGGTGGCTTTGACTCCTCCTTTCCCTCTGGGCACGGCCAGCGACCCGAAGCCTCCAGCGCCAAGTTTTAACAAGTAAACGAAATTCAAGCACTTTGTGTTCGCAAAGTTTGGATTAGGTAGTCGTAGCCAGAACTCAGGAAGCTCTCTTTGGAGACCACGACACAAGGTGTATCGGATACAACTGGCCGTAAAGTGTTCGCGCGCGGGTGCTTGCGGGCTGCCCACATCAGACTGTTGAGAGAGATTTTAAGTGCAGATAATTGCGGCCTGTTCTGGCAGACTATGGGCTACAATGATTTTAATACAGAAGCTACAGGTATTCATTCAGTACGACTCGGAAAACAAAATGAATCGAAAAAATAAACGTACTGCCGAAAAGCCCGGTACGAACACCTGCCTGTGGCGCGCCTTCATACCACGCAGACACTCTCGAATACGAGTTACATTGACCTGTAATGCCGCCATCAATCACCGGGTGGTGTCTACCGAAGTCTCTTTCTCGTGTCACTTGTTCGTGACATTTTTGCCCGCGCTCAGGATACACACCGGAAACCGGCCAATTCGCCGGCAGTCTCGATGCTGAAATACGAAGCACCGCACGCATTGTACGCGAAACGAAACAAGCCCACAGTGATGGATGCCGACCGGGCTGTTGGCTTCTTCCGTCGCGTCAACGCGCACGCGAGAGAGACGACGAAAAGCGATCTCACCAGAGCCGCCGTTCCAGTCAGGGAGGTTCCGCTTTACCGGCCGCTCCGCTCGAAGCCCGCTTTGCGAGTGGCGGCCGGCGATTGTTCGCGGGTCTCGAAGGCGGCGCCTCCGAGAAGCGCCCCCTCTTGGCCGTGCTCCGACGCCGCCTCTGGCGACCGAGTCGAGAGCTGCGTGCCCCCTGGTACTTTTCTGCCTCATCTCCGGAGAGTGGCCTGTGAGCGGACGTCCTGGCTTGGCATCAGTGCAATCGCGGATTGGGGAACTCCGTGCTTTTAGTGCTCGTCCCTTCCACTGTGGCGCGTCGCGTACTTGCATCCACTGTCAATACGGCAAATAACGAGTGTCCAAACAGAGCTTAGTTTGAAGAACAAATTGAATGGAGGCCAGGAAGCCAGTTCGTCCCAAAGGCGGCATGTGAATGCTCCAAGCTTTGAAACGTTTGCAATATGGAAAAACATTTTATAGTTCCCGGCAACACTGCTTTCCTGCTGAAGACAATGCGTGGTTTGATAACACGTCATTGAAGTTTACGCAGCCGAGCTGCAGGGACACTTATTTTCTTCGAGTACCGGACATATGATACACTCTGGGACTGCCTATGCACTATATAGGTAGTCGTGGGGGCTATTATCATGCAGAAAGCTAAACAGGTTCCGAGTGTTATTGTTGTCTGTCGTCCATGTTGAAGAAGACTTGCTTCACTGTGGTCGTAAGCCTAGCTTTCTTCAGCATCCTTGATCTTAAGCGCTCTGTCCCGGCCCATGCCACAACAGGTGGTGGACGTCCACATGAGCAGCCAGAGCCGAGCATTTCGGACATGCGCTGCGTCCCACGTCTTCTTGAGAATCTCATCGGCACGTCAGCGATGAGGTAAAAGCCGCTCCAGCCCTTATCTTTCTACAGCGTCTTCTTGTGTACCACATAATTAGATTCATTTTGTGATGGCCTTATTGAGAGCAGCTAAGTCTTGAGTTATACATAGTGTCTTTGTCATTCTTTTTAGTTGTGTGATGGCTGCTAAGGAGTCTGTGTAAATATAGCTTGCATTATTGATCGTATATCTGTTATAGCCTCCATTGCATCGCAGAAAGAGTTAAGCTCATTACAAATTTAAGGTTATAAAACAAAAACGAAAAAAAATGAAAGAGGTTCTGGGTTGTCCATACGTACTCAAGGTGTGTGCTTAGCTCAGTGCGGGTTGAGATGATAGTACATATGGCTGTTCTACCAGCCTTTTTCTATGAACGACGCGGGCGAGTATGCTATGCACTTTCTTGGCCAAACATTAGCCGTAATTCGATTTCTCGCTTGCCTTTACGACGGTGTTCTCTTTTTATTCAAAGTAATTGCTCGTGCCCAAGGAAGAGGAGGATCTCTCGTTTTTGGTGTTTCTGTGTCACCTTGACGTGTATGGTTTAAACGGGCAGAACGTATACTTTCCCTTTAGATGCCTTGTAGGCTTCGGCTGTTGCAAAATTTTAGCCAAAGTGTTCAGATGTGCATGTTCCTGAAACATCGGGATGAATGTTAGTTTTGACAGCTCCATGATGGCGTGCATGTGCGGGCCTGTTCATTGTTTCCAGCGCTACCTAATCTCTTCTCATCAATAGGTCATCGTGACACATACTGCCTAATTCACGAAGTGCAGTTGCGATATTTCAGATAATTTCCACGCTAATGGTATAAATCAGAGTCACCGAAAAGACATGTGGGAAGGCACGGAGGCTAAGCAGGAGGGTGTTCCGGTTGGCTACCTTGTATTGCGACAGAGGCAAGAGAAGACGTAAAAGGGAAAGAGGAAAGAGAGGCAAGGAGTAAAATGCGAGTAAATCGGGTAATGATAGGCTTTGCTGCGTAGTCGCATTCTGTCGCACAAGCCGACGCCCTCAGGTATCCGAACAATGCTTTGTAGGCTTTAAGGGCCGTCGTTTGCTGTGACCATAGTTCCGAGGATTCTGCTCTCCGGTAAAGGGCGAGGTTAGAGGTTGTCTAGAGCGCAGCCCAGCGGCTGCCTTTTTTCGCTAAACACATGGCATTTACGGAGGAGATGTTCGGTTGCGTCGTCACAACCACATGTGTTCCGTGCAGAGTTTTCGGCCATGCCCATGTGGGACGAATGCTGCTTTGTAAAAGCAACACCGAACCATCGGCGCCAAAGCAATGTTGCTTCATGTCGCGGTAAATAAGGCGGGAGACGAAGATGCACTCCAGGGTCCCGTCCATTGAGGCGGGGGTTGAAAAATTCTCCCTGAACTCCATGCAGCGAGTATGTGAATGCACTACTGAAGAATGACGGGGCTCGAACTTGACCCTGTGACACTCCTTTTACTTAGGTGTACTTTATAATTTGTCCGCCATCGAGGCTGATCGAAAATATCGCAGTTAATATCTCCGTAAGGTTCAATCTAGTGAAACTATTGTAATGTGATTTCTAAATTGCTAATTACAACAGGCTGGTTTTGAATGGCTAATTAAGACGACATCGTACTCCACAGTTTTTAAGCAGAACACTTTCACGGTGACCATTTCCGGAAGCATTATAATAAATTGAAGAAATGCACTAAGCTAGCTGGGAGGAAATTAAGGAGGGAGGCGGTGCCGAAGGGTCAACCTTTGACCTACTTTGGCGATTGTGATGAAATTTTCAAGGACGGTGCATCCTTATTCCATTGAACGGAAATACTGTGACTGAAATAAAATCAAATCAAATCAAACGCAATAAAAATTTATCTATTTTATCTTGAGTGCGATAAACGTTAATCGCCTCGAATTGAGTTAATGAGAGTGTCATATTAGGATAACTGTATTATAAAGAATAATTGAAGTCATTCACTTTTTCGACAGAGTGACCAGAGGAAAGACCTACGTACCGGATATGGGGAAGAGAATTTTATTTCAGGACGACTTCTTTACAAGGTCCCACCACTTAAAACAACCTTAGTGTGTTTCCTGCCACTGCTATTTCAAAATGTCTTGTACTTTGCCATTTTAATCTAACTGAGCATGATAATTGCCTCATCTCGTCCTCCAGAAAATTTCAGTCCAGGAAGTACTTTTAATGTGAATTTTGGTTCATGTGTATAAGAACGAGAGTTTTCTTAAATGTACAGTTTGGCCCAAAAATGTGAACTGAGAAAAATGACTTCAAATGTTTCAGTAGCCGTAATTTTTTTGATGAGCTTTTTTGCTCAATTAAAAACGCTTGCTGCATAGGTCAAACCTTCAAGGCTTCGATGCGATGCTGTTTGGCGGCGACTGTTTGCAGTTTTTGCCTCTTACTTTGCGGGTTTTTAAGTGTGCAGTGACTTCATTCGCGCACAGGCAATCGTTGAAATAAGCTGAAGAGTAAAGTTGAGTGGCACAGGCAGGAATAAAGCCACGGTCTTGTGCAAACTAAAGGATAGAAATTCGTCTTCAAAGGCCATCTGATTCGTTTCCGCTCATAATTATTGACTTAGCTTCGATTTTCTTACCAGTTACGGCTCGCAAGGCCAGGATTTTATTGCTTTTGCTTCCGTTTTTTTTCTGCTGCATTCCTGACAAAATGCCTGAATAGGTCAGAAAGGGTAAAATCAAACCGCGCGATATGCCTGTTTGCATTGCGTTGCGTGTAATTGCTGGCGACGTTTTTGGGAACTGCCGGCGATAAGTCGCTCGCTCCCCGCTAGAGCGAAGACTTCATTTTCTACAGTTGCACTGCGGAGATCGCAGCCCAATTCAGAAGACACGTTCTTTTTTAGTTCACGAATCTTGTGTAGATAAAGTCTAGAAAGGAGTATTTTTGATCGGAATCAGTTTAATCCCCCTAAATGTCTTTATAAAGCTCAATCTCGCCACTATCTAAATATTCTAACCATAAATCTTTGCGTGCAATTTCGCAACATTGACCAACAGACCAAGACGAGGGAGTAGAAGCGAAAATGCGCGTTTCCAGCGTCTTCGAGTAACCTTACCGTGAGTGAGCGACGCTGCTCCTTTGCGCATTTGCATTCGTCTGGCTTTTGCGGCAAGGAAACACAAGGTGCCACCCACCTTAGTCGGCGACATTTGAACGCGTGGTACCGTGGGCCCCTCGATTAGCGTGACCAGCGAGTGGGACTGTTGCTGTTCTATTCTGCTGTTCTACTCTGCGAATAGTTTGTATACCTGATAAGTCGCTGGCTACATGTACCATATGTCTGCCAATGCTGCCATTTTTAACCAGGGGTGGTGGTTGCTTCAAGCTGCTCCGTGCTGCTTTTTCCACGCCCCTTCGTACGTAATTTATGGACAAATAAATAAATAAATAAAATTAAAATAAATATAAGTGTGCTAAATTTGTCTAAAACAAAGAACTCTCTGCTAGACAGAGCACACTCACATCCAGCTGCGAGTTAGCAATGTGCACAACCGGTGGTTCTGAAGTGGTTAAGAAGAGGGCATGCTTTCCCGAATGCAAGAGGTCGCAGTCCCGAAAATTTTAAGGATATTCCTCAGAGGAAAACTCAATCACGCAAATCTCATTGGAGCCGCACTGGCAAGCCATACGCCATCCATTTGGATACTCCACTAATTATAAATCGGTTCGGTCGCGCGCGATAGTTTGTACGATGCGCGCGAGGAATGTTCGACCGACAAGTGTCGTGTTCAGGATTTGGAAGGACGCTAGTTAAGCTTTCCACATCCTGGTCACGGCACCAGTTAAGCTTTCCTGCCTTCTCGATGGATGGCCGGATTGGGCTCGCTGGATGCTCGTCGCGAGTGATGGATGACGATGGTACGTTTGGCCGGTGATCGTATACACGGCGGTTAGCACTACGAAGAGCACTTCGGCTCTTCGTCCGCTCGTCCGGCGACACGTTGCCGGTTGGGGCAGCAACTTCAAATTCTTAGCAAAAAAGATATTATTAAAGACGGGACCGAAATACACCGCACTGTGAGAAAAAGGCAGTTTAAAAAAATGGCTATTTTAAAGCGGCCGAGACTGAGACTCCGGCTCCCTCAAACTCTTTGTGTATAGTAGGAATTAAGCCCTTCGATAATTGGGCGGAGCTTTGCTATTCCAGCTCACGCCCAATATCGGCCAATACCAGTACAACGGCACAGCACATACAAATGCGCGGACACTATAGGGCTCGCCAGAGCCCGACTCTATGGAATCTCCTCGAATGTGCGGGGCACGCGGTTTCGCATTCACAGCTCAATACCTGGGCAACCTATACAGGCGCCATCGAGGCGCTCACGCATCGGCTTTGCCGTCTCCGCTGGCAGTAAAAGCAATGTCCTCAGCGGGGAAAGGTTGTCGGCTCCCCTGCGACTCTGACAAGGGTGTTCGCGGTCCCACTCCCCATTTCTCACGGCCTTGGGCAGCGTCCGAAGCGCGCGATGCGCTGTCATTATTCTAACCCCTCGTGTACGGCCGGTCAGCAAGGGACGAGACGGTGAGACGCCAGCAGCGAGTGAGGGCGTTGGCGCCGGAGTCGAAAGGGGTTAGCGTGGGTGTCGCGACGTTCAGTAACTCCCTCCCCCGCGACTTCCCACAGAGGCGGCAGCTCCCGGCGAAAGGGGGAAACGAGCCACCGTGGCGCCGTGGGCTTCTAACTTAACAATAGACGTTTTAGCATACCGCAGACGTGCTACCAAACGCGTATACCGGTTTACCGGACCCCTTTTGCGCATGCGCAGTGGCATTGATGGGATGCCGAGGAGCCACTGCGCGTGCGCAGCCGGCGTCCGGTAAACCGGTATACGTCTTCGGTAGTACGTCTCCGGTATGCTAAAAACGTTTAATAGACGTTTTAGCATACCGCAGACGTCCGCATACCGCAGATGCTAAAACGTCTAATAGACGTTTTTAGCATACCGCAGACGTACTACCGGAGACGTATACCGGTTTACCGGACGCCGGCTGCGCACGCGCAGTGGCTCCCCTTCACCTCAACAATGCCAATGCGCATGCGCAAGAGGGGTCTGTTAAAACGGTATACGCCTCCAATATGCTAAAAAGGTCTAATAGGCAGTTTTAGTTTGACGTACGTACAGAGTTCATGTACGCAAACGTGAGAAGTCTACGTAGCAGACGGGCATGTCGTTTCAAACGGTATTACTTACACGTACGCGAGAAACGCCGCGCTTTCTTCCTGGCGCCATCTACTGACAGATGCAGACACTGCAGTAGCCACTCGAATAGAAGTCGAGTCAAAGCCAAGCCAGTCGAACTGCGTCGGAGCGCTGCTTCGTTAGGCTTAACAGCTGGGAAATTGCTTTTATATCTGAAAAAACAGAAGCTATTTGTCGCTTGAAACTTTATGCGAGCGTAAGAATGGGCAAACTGAAGGCGAATACAACAGCTTAGGACACGATATCGCATCGAGGGATTAGCGACGAAGCTGTTATCACTGCAAAGCGGGAGGGCAGGGCGCCGCCGTGTTGTCAGTGCTACGTACGAAAGCAATGAAAGAACCGTAACGTAAGAATCCGAATCTCACGTACGTCCGTGAGACTCACGCAGACCCTTTGCGTTCTGCGCATGCGCACTGGTCATCCGTAAGAGCTCTACGTACGTGAAGCTTCTACGTACGTGAAACTAAAACTAGAGACTTTTAATACAGCGTATACGCAGACATACCCGAAGGCATACAAACGTTATAAAGTAGCGTCCTTCGTACTGCGCGTGCGCCAAACGCTACAACAAATCGAGGTTTAACGTACGTGAACGTTACGTACGCTGTTTTTCAAATTTAGCGTGCGTGCTGTTGCCTACCCTAGAAAAGATAGCGTTGTCAAGATGGCGGCGTCCACGTCACCCGCTTCGCAGGGAATTCGTCAATGTTACTGGGTTGTTAGGCATATTCATTTCCTTTAAATTGTACACGTGATATTCGCTTTGCCTGTCCTCGCCAACATCAAAATGAATGAGGGATAAACTTGCCCAATTTTCAATTCTATGTAACGATTCCGCAGTTCTTAACCCTAACAAGACACCGCCGACTGTGGATAGCCTTGATTTGGATTTTTATGCCAACGTAGCCTTGCCAAAAGTAGTCGTTTCGGCGGCAGGCAGAAGTGCCCAAAAGAGCTCAGCATGGCGTTATCGAAAACCTTGCTTGGTTCAGTTACCTAAAAGAAATTGGGCCCTTACGCAACTTAACTGGCCATGAAACAGGCTATGAAAGCGATACGACTTGGATAACTTTGGCTAGTTGCGGAAAATGTGCCACAAAAATTTTTTTTTTCACATTTTAACACCAGATGGCGCCACTGCGGCCTGGGCTATTGTTGCGTTCAGGTTGGCATACGACAAACTAAATGAGCTTATGCGATTTCCACTGTAACCTCCCACTAAATGCTTGCGTATAACGTGCGTAAGCGATCATACGTACGCTATTCTAAAACTCTCTATTGTCGGCTGTGTAATGCTGCATGCAAACTGCGTCGTTAAACACATGCTGTAGCTAGGAGGTCAGCATCAACCTGTTGATTTGTGTGAATGCACAAATGATCTTTAATGCCCTCTATAGCAGGCGTAGCGGTAATCCGGAAGGATATACGGGCGCAAGTTTCGTTGTTAATTTCGTTTTAAACCTAACATATATTTTCGGTGTTTGTCTCCCGCTGTTACAAAGTACACAACGCTTGGACAACGCCGGAGGAAGAAGGATGCACGCTAGAACACTGCGCCACTGACTTTTCCCCACTGCTCCCGCGGGGTACTCGCATTAAGAAATACAACGTAGGCAGAAACAAACTGAAGGGGGTTCGAGGGGTAAGCCCAGCTCTCCGAACAGAGAAATTTTCCTTTGTAAACCTAGCTGAAGCAATTTTTTCAACGAAAGACGTCGAAAAAACGCTGGGTTCACATTGGAACTGCCCCCTCCAACAACCCCCTCTCGGGACAGTGATCAACAAATAATGTCTCAACATTAGGCTATCTTTGAGCGGCCATATGAGGTATGATACGCACAAATTTGTGGTCAGTAACTCGTATAGCAATCCCGGTAGGGTGCTGCAGCAGGTTTTTAAACATTACTTCCACAGAAATTAATGATTAATGTATGGTTCTTCGCGGCTCGGTTAATGCCATGTCAATGTCATTCGTAGTTGTTCGTCGGTCGCTTTACGCGATTTCCCTGCTCTCTCCTGCATAGCAACTGATTTCTGGGCTCAGAAGGACGTTGTCTTAGCTCCCCATAGTCGTGTATCTATATGGTTTATGGTTTATGGGGGTTTAACGTCCGAAAGCGACTAAGGCTATGAGAGACGCCGTAGTGAAGGGCTCCGGGAATTTAGGCCACCTGGGGTTCTTTAACGTGCACTGACATCGCACAGTGTATCTATATTCTACAAAAAATACAGTTCATTTGCATTATGTGTACTTTATATAAAGTCGCTGAAGTAGCGGAGGTCCTTTGTCGCCCAAGTGACGCTAAAAGTCGCATTCTAAGTCACAGTAATCGCCTGAAACTTCTTTTATTATATCGATAATACGGTATGAAACCGGTGGTGCCGAAATTTGTTTTGAATCTCTGGGGTCACTGCACGCAGCATGAGAATGCTGTTTGCGTTCGTTTTGGATATGCGGTTTAAGTCAAAAAGCTAGAAACAACATATCTCTTTTCCAGCTCGAACTTAGTGAGGCCATGGCATTAAGCCATTATTCGATTACAGTTCATATGGCTTCGAACTCGAAAATGCCTATATTTATTTTGCCAAAAATGAATTAGATTTTAAAATTTGAGGTTGAGTCCCGTAGCGGCACATAGGTTCACATTTAAACCGTAGTGGAGGGCTCCGGGTTAATTTGATGAGTATGATTTTTTTAGGGGGGGGGGGGGCGCAAAAGTAGCAGGGTGAAAGAGCGCCGTAGCACAATGTTTTTTGTCTAAAAAATGTGCAATCGAAGGCTAATTTTTCAAGGAATTCATCCGCAGAGAAGTCGAGCAGCAGGCCAGAGGAAACATTTTGGCCATGGGAATCTGGTGGGTGCTCGCCGGCTTTGTGGGTAGAATCCCGCACCTCCGGCATGCACAGATATGCTCAAACTACTTTAGAATCACTGAGGCGCCTGGTTTTTTTTAAATCACCTCGGGTATCTAAATGCACGCGCGCGGTATTGCACTTTGCCTCCATGGAAATAAGGCCGCCGCAGCTGACATCCAACTCATGACCGGAATATCAGAAACCAGCACGAAACCTTCAATGCATTGCACCGGGTTTCTCATAAATTGGGAGCCGCACAGCACCAGCGAAGATTGGGCTTGAATCATGCCCAAGATGTATCGGGTGGCAGTCCGTGACAGCCGAGTCTTGCTACCTTCTTTTGTCAACTTTCGATGCCGATATGCTGCGGCCGGTGACTGCTTGACTAGGTGGCAGGTCACTCACGCGAGAAAAGCTCTCGGATGGCTTGTCAAAGAGTAAGACACCGTATTTGCTTTCACTAGATGTATTTAAAAGAGTAAGACAGCCTTCTTGCTTCCACTAGATGTATAGTTCTGTCGGCTTGCTTGAAAATCGCGCTTTTAAAATTGGAATGGTTTTTATTCTGTTGCTGATTTAAATGCCTCCTCGTCGATAGAAGCGCTGCAACAGCGCAGAACCATATCGTTCACAGTTGAAATTTCAAGAAACTAGCTATGTCGCGGGTGCCGGTAAATAGACGGCGCATTCTTGATCGTTGACTAAAAACTATGCCCAAAGAGTTATATGTGAGATGACTAATATACCCCTCAAAAAATTAAATCGAATCATCTGGTCTACAAAAAGGAAGGAAGGATTGAGGCTTCTCCCCGTAAAGCCTGCCCAAAAGTGACAAGGGAATATGAAGACGTGGCCGTTGCTGCGGTGGCGGTTGGCAACCCCAAATAAACTATTCAAGAAATTAAAATAATCTCCAGCTGGGTGTTGTCTCCAATACGACCATCAAATGTCGTCTGTACGGGGCATATCTGGAGAGAACGGCGGCGAAAAGCTCTTAGTTTGTGCCGCCGACAAAGGATACTGCGTAGAACTTTCTCTGGAGCATGAACAAAGGACTGAAGCCTTTGGCATTATTGGCAAGCGTAATTAGCACGAGCTATCACTTCTTAGAAATTGTGGATGAACTTGACTTCGTACAGTATTGCTGGCGCTCGAAATGCACAAACAAGCGTATGGGTGCTTTTCCACGTTATTTATAAAAAATGATGATAATGAGGAAGGTTGGAATTATATTTTAGTCCCACTTTTCTGGCTATGCTTTGAGGCTATGAGGAACGGCGTAGTAGAGCGCTCAGGAAGATAGACCATGCGGGCGATCTTTAACGCGTTCTAACATTGCACAGATAGAGGATGCACTTGCATTTCGCCTCCATCGAAACGTGGCCGCCGCGAACAGCATTCGATCCCATTAGCTGTGGATCAGTACCGGAGCGACATATTGTAATGTTTTTTTTTCATTTATATTTTATTTCGTTATATGAAATAGAATCACAAAAGAAAGTCACCGGTCTCCGTACTCTTCATTGTGAAGACAACTTCAAATGTGTATACACCCGTTAGTGGTCAAACAATTGCAGTACCTGTTACGCACAGGTTAGAATTTGCGTTTCTTTATTAAAAAAAGGAAACAGATGTGATTTTTTACAGATGTCCGCTGGAGTTCAACCACCCAGTCCCAGCCAGCGGCTGCTCTGCTGTGAGCGTCCGGGGTGTTTAAATGTTTGAATCCAGGGCCGCTTCAAAGCAAACTCCTACTGTTCCATCCTGGACGACATGCTGCTGCCGTACCTAGGCGGGAAACCATTCCCTGACACTGAATTTATTCTGCTTCAGGACAACTCGCCAATTCATAAAGCAAAAATAACGGTGCCTATTCCTGAAAACCCGACATCAACATTAGAGAGAATGTCTATGAGATTTCCCACGGCGCGCTGACGACACCACGCCTTCCGGACGCGCTCTGGACAGCAGTGGAACAGGAGCGGCAGCGGCTTGAGGCGAACTCTGGCCTTTGTCGTTTCGCATATGAAGCCGAATGCGAGCTATTATCGACGCTGAGGGCGAAGCCACCCGCTACTGAACACAGCCTGAGTGTGACGAAAGCTGCTACAAATAGACACAAACAACGACGAGAGCAAAGATGTGGGCGAAGGAGAAAACCCCTTGGCGATGAACGCTCACAGACCCGTGCCAAGGACTTGCACGAACCCCGTCGCTTGTCTCTTCATTTAAACTTCAGTTTTTAAATTTTTTTCGCACCCCCAGCACAGTATCCACTTCAAAAGATATGGTGACTGCAGTATATTTGTTTGCTGGCAGAAACAGTTCTTGCTTCTACGCTTAGCATCGCCGCGTCTTTTCGTGTACGTCTTTTTCCGTGTATTAGTTGGCAGAAAATGCAAGTATGTCACTAGTTAATGCGAAAGCATTATATGCATTATGCGAAAGAAAACCCGTCAAGGGAAGTTGCCCGCAGAATCTGTGCGCAGGGAGTGGTATCTCTCATATAGCCTCATCTGAAAAAAGAAATCCACCGCCATTGCGCACACTAAACACGAATGACACGAGATGGGAGGTTTATCCGTGTTCGTCCGCTTTAAAACACCGCATCGCCAGACGAGAACACCGGACAAACGGTGCACATGATATCATAAACACCGAAGCAACACCAGCTAGAACTGACGGTGTGCTAACGATGTCCGCAATCGTTCATCAGCCGTCTCTAACGGAGTGGTTGTCGCCATTCGGAACCTTCCGAACGGTGTAGAAAAAAACACCGTACGGCAACTGAGACGCAGCGAGGTCAAATTCCTGCTGCTGTTCAAAAGAACATGCCAGTGGAACTGTGTACTTTTATCTGTTTCGCTTAGTTTCGGAACGAAGCAGCAAGTTTTGGTTTCGGTCGAGATGCAATCGACAGCAGGCGGCGCAAAGGATCAGAAGACGGCGAGGGAGTCGTGACTCGTGAGTGCGGACGCTGTGACCGAAGCGGCGTAGGCGCTAGGCCTAGTAGAGCCAGCGGGGCCGTCTCGGATTGCGTCGCAGAAGTGAGCGCGGCGGGTTATCTGGAGCCTCTCTTGGAACGGATATCGTGAGCGGCGACTGTGCGTTTGCCGCTGCTGCTTTTCGATGCGCCACGGAGAAAGGGAAGATGGATGTTTAACCGAGTTCACCGAAGTGGATATCGTAAACGGCGGCTGAGCTTGCCCCTCGCTCTGGTTTGCGAATGGCGGTATGGCGCCGTTGTGAGCGAATTGAGACAAGCGCTGGCTTTGCCGTGCCCTTGGCCAGCGGGAGAGAAATTTCTACCTCGACACTGCTGCCCGGAAGGATATTTTTGAATCCCTGCCGTCTCACATCCGTCTCGCCGTCATGGTGAGTGATTTTGCGTCTTAAATATCGTTGTACGATAAAGACGTGAGCAGGCTTGTGTGGAGCGCTGAAGCACTGTGCTGCGGAATGGAGCAAAACATTAGCGCAGTCTTCTTAAAGGGACACTGAGGAGAAATTGAAGTTGGCTTGTATCGATAAAATAGCAGCTCCTGATCACAAAAACGCCACTCTTACTGAAAACAAACCTCTTGTAATGTAGAAAATAGCAAGAACCAAAATACAGGGGTCGCCGCCACAGGCCAATCTCGCAAGTACAAGCGTGATGACTTCCTAGGACAAGAGGCGCCACCTTGGAGGAATTTTCCTTACTTCATGGAAGCCACGAATCTCTGAGGCCAGCAAAGGAAGGTTGCGCACCGCACCGCTAGCCGTCAGAAATCACGGAGTCTGCGTTTACGTCACGTTTCGCGTCACTCCGTTCTGTGACGTCATAAGAGTTCTCCGTGTCGTCATAAGAGTTCTCGAGTTTGAGTCAGAGCGGCGGGAAAAACTTTCTCAACTTCGAATCCAAATTTCTTTGAAATAAATGCATCTTTCGCGCCCGGACAAGAGGCAACAAAGCCATGAAATGCCGAAGTATCAGATTTTGTTAAAAAAAAATGACAGAGTTCTCCTCAGTGTCCCTTTAACGACGCGCTGCCAGTGTATGGGTTGTTTTATATGACTATGCGCCAGCGCTTGAGCACCTGCATTGTCAGTCAATCCCACTGCCTGCGTTATAAGTTCGCCTTCATTCCGCAAAGCACTGCACGAGCGCTCTGTAGTACAAGTCTGCTTGCGTCTGCACTGAAGTACACCTTGCAAGCGGCTGTATGTTTTCGGCATTGTTATTTTAGTGCCCTCCGAAGCATGTGTGTCATTTTAGTTTGGATATGTGCAGCATTTTTGGCCAGTCTTAATTTTATGTATGTTTGCAGGACGAGGTATTCGGCATCGCTATTAAGATAAAAAAAATCAGTTCGCTGTTTCTAAAATGCCATGGTTCCCCACAAAAAAACATAATTTTGCTTATCGTACACGTCGCAGCAAATTTATGAATGTGATGAAAGCTTCTGAAGTGCATACTTGTATTCTGCCGTCATAGATTCGGCCGCCACATTTAGAATTTCAATCTGATTATTTGTTGCTTTCAGTCAATGGCGCAATTTCTTTGTGTCTGGAACACGAGTGAAAGCGAGAAAGCAACGGCTGTCAGTTCTTGCCTTATGTTCTGCGGTTCGTTGCGGCATAACTTCGATGGGTGCAGTATAAACGTGCTGTCACTATTTGTGAAAATATAACAGCTGCTTTAATTTCAAAGCATCACATACTTCATTGCCTTGCTCACCTATCATTATTGGAGTCAGTGATTCGAACGACATACATTTTATTCATAATGATTTGTTTGGTATCAAACCTGACTGGACACTGTTCTATACAGCCTCTAATCTATGAAGAACTTTAAGGTTACATCCGTTTAATCTACAAGCAGTATCAAACAATTCAGAGTTAAGTCACAAAGATGCCCCCTGCAACACTTGTAGGTATTTTTGTGCAAATTATTGGTGGACATAGGCAGGAACTGAAATTTTTGTGCAAAAATAGCAGCTCAGTTTTTATCTGACCATCTGATGACATTTGGGCACAGAATTTACTCAAATTTACTCATTGATGTCACGAGCCTTAGCAAAGCTTGGGTTTTGTGATTATTTATTTTAGAATGGGGCTGGCACAAAGCCCTGGTGTTTCGTTATCTTGCAAAGAGGCAGGATGCAAACAGGGACAGTAAGGAGCTGCTGACCCCCAAGGGATTTTCGTTAAAATTCAGGCATAGTTATTTGTGCAATTAAAAAAAGAGACAATAGTAGGAATAAGGAGCCAGTGTAACTGCTGCAACTATACTCAGTTCTGAAAATAGAGTAATTTCCTGACTAAACCAGATGCAGCGTACTGACACGCTGCTATTTTGGGATTTGCATTGCTACTGTCTCATTTTCACGCGTGTTTACTACCACTCTTTTCAACTAACCAATAATCCAATGTTGAGACGGTTGTGGTTTCTTTAGACATGCCCAAAATTATGGAGAGGCGATCACCATTATTTGCTTTTGCGACTGTGGTTTTTTTCATTTTATTGACAAATGGTAATGAGGTCTGGATACAGTGCAGCTATTTTTTATTTTTTCAGTTGGAAAAGAGTGTTTTGTGTTGTAGTCTTCGATGGCATCCAATCATTGTGGAGTGCTACTTCACAAGCTGTGTATAATGGCGGTATACACTTTGAACAACACCATACCAGTTTTGTCTCTTTAGGTCTTCATTATACACACGCAAATATGATTCATGGGGAGTACTGATTGTTGCATCCCGGGCTGTTACAGGTGCTCAAAATGTGATTCCCTAGAGAACATTTGCTTCTTCGATGCTCAGCAAAAATTCTTGTAGTCGCCATATGTATCAAATGTCACGGATAAAGCAAGAGTGGTAGATTTCGTGTGCAGCTGTACCTTCCGAATACGCACTTTGTATCATGCTCCCTTATGAGCAGTGGCTCACCATTGTTTCTTTAGCCTCTAGTTCGATTACAGTTAGGCTATTGCTGCACTGGTTGCAATTAAATGAGATTGAGCAGTTCAGTTGTCTTATAGCTAGAAAATGGTTTTCAAATCTTTGGCAGGGAGGCCATTGCAGCATTTTGTTTAACTTTTGCATAGTTGTGGTGGCCCACTAAATGTGATCATGGCTCTAATGGACTAATCATAAGTACAGTTGCACCTCTGTAATATGGACACTTTGGTTTCCGAGCAAAATTCTCGCAAAGTGATTCATCCATACTAACGAATCATGAATGAAAAAGTTCTGATACAAAACTTGTCGCCAAGGTCTCCTGCGCATATTGGTGGGCAATGAAGTGGAAGCTAGACAGTTATGATAGCTCCAAGTACATTAGCCTGGTTACCATTATCTTTGAAAATCGGTCAGTGACATGTTTGAACCTCACATTTCTTTGACTTTATTCTTGAAAAAATTGGGTTGAGCATGGTTTTTCTTTGTAAAATTTCTCACTTTGAGGAGGGGAGACCACCCCCTCATGAATTCATCCCTAGGATAGTGTAGTCATAATGTGCATTATACTGAAATGCGACAGTATTATTTTGCACTTCTAAAAGTGTTAGAAATGTCAGTGATATTTCGTTTTTAATTTCGCAGGACCAAGCACTCACAGCATGCCTCCTCACCTATCAAGGCGCAGTTTTTCTGTTCATTGGCCATCACCCTGTAGTGAAAACCTCATCGCTTGTGTGGGGATTCTGCTGTTTGCAGTCTTCTGGGTGTTCTGTTTGGAAAATCTAAAGAAGGCACTCTGTCTGCTTACCTTTCTTGAGAGTGCTTTTAGAGACGGATTAAAATAAACCACGCTTCGATGGTTTTGAGCTCATCAGTTTTTAAAAACCACTTCGTCTTTCCTTCACAGCGGCCTCTTCTATCTGCCTGTACATGTTTTGCATGTCTAGTTTTTTAGTACTGTTTGGAATACTGGTATTGGAACACAAACTGTGCTGCTATAACTTATCAATGTTAACATGATACAGTTGGCCACAGCGAAGAAAAAGAAAAACAATATCAGCATGAATGTGTGAGAAAACTGATGTATAGCCTTTGTCAAAAATTACAGAGCCAAAGGGTTTGGCTTCTAAGCCGTGTAATAAGGCCTCTGAGAATCCATGGATGTTCAACATTCACGGTGGTCAGGACAACATTTTCTGTACCTTCAAGAGATCTGGAATGCTAGCGATGCACAACAAGGCTCAGAAGCGAATTCCTTGGGCTCTAAACTTCGAAAAATGCTGTACTCGCATTATGTGACAGCATGGAAAGACATGACAAACAGGAATAGCAACATTTCGTTGACCCTAATATTCATCACCCCACTGGTTTCTTGTCCCTGCATGGGCTAGTCATGGTTTTTATCTTTTTGCATCTAGCTCGGACAGCTTCCTGGGAGCACTGTCAGCATTTTGTAATTTTTTTGTTTTTCAATGGACTTCCCGTTCTGCCACATGACACATTTGCTAGCATTTATACATATCCTTTAATTAGAAAAAATAATGGTGATAATGGATTTGGTGAACAATTAAGTTTTCAAGCAAATATGTGCTTAGACACAGGTCTTCAGAAATTCAATTACTTATTTAATCACAAAGTTACTTGTCCTTAGTCTGATCAGTTGCCATGGAAACTTTTCTGGAATTTTTCTTCACTTCGTCCTAAAGTGAAGGTGATGAATGCCTTTCTCGCGATCAAAGAAAATGCTTGTGTCCTGAGCGCTTTGACCTTTGCCCATGTGTTTTTGCTTTGCTTGTAGTGCGCACAGTCACGTAATACCAGGTTGACTAATTCCTTGTGTTTCAGCATTAGTCATTTCTTGTTAGCTAGATTGAAAAGCACGTGTGCATGTGTTTCTGTTTTTTTTTTCATATAAGTTATGAGTGCTGCATTTTGTTTCCGACAGGCTCCTTCATATGGGTGGCTAACATATCTTTCGGGGCACATAAACTTTATCTAGAGCATAGGCCTCCATATATTGAGTGTAAAGTTTTGTTTTGTGTTCTTTTTATGTGATTGTGTTAAATTGAATGTATTGTATACGTTTTCTAAGGTTATGTTCATCCTATGTGTTTCTCAGGAACAAACACAAACATTAGAGGTTGGATACCTGTGATATTTTACTGTAGATTTAGTGGGCTGCTTTAGGATGTCTGTTTAGTATTTCTTTTACTGTAGTTTGTAATCTGCATCTTGAAGTTAGCCACTTGGAATTAGCAACTGGGAATTGTCTGGTGCATAACATTTTTTTAGCTAATCTTATCTGACAGCACCACTTAGCCTGAAGTGTAGCGAAGAAGTTTTCAAGTATACTCTGCATTGTTTTTCAAGATTTGCTATTGTATCGTTTTGATTACTTTTAGGTGCTGATTTCAAGTTAGTCCTGATCTCTAATACCTGTCCAAGAGTTGTGGTTCCAAATGTTGTTTATTGTCCTCCATTTAAAAAAATAAAATTGTAATCTACAGGTCTTTGTGACCTTTACTTTACGCAGGCTCTTCAATTTCTTTTCAATTGAATAAGCTTTACATGTTAAGCAGCCTTTTAATGCTGCTGGTGTTAATATTTCAGATATGTGTGTAGGTTAGTAACTGACATTTGTAATAATCCAGTGCTATTAGTAGCGGTGGTCTGCGTAATTCAGTATTTTCGAACATCCAATGGAATGAATGTAAGTCGCATGCGCAAGTTAAATTGCGAACAGTGTTTTAAGGACGTGCTAGTAACAATGTTCTGTAAAGTGCTTAAAACTGCAGTCTCGAAAAAAAAGTTTGTTAAACTTACACACCTACCTTGCACTATGAAGGTAAAATCCAAGAACTATATTTTTGTTCGAAAATAAAACCACGGAGCACAAGCTATATGCAATGTTTTTGTGTAATCCTTACTGCGAATGCTGCTTTTATCGACTTTGAGTACTTATAGACTGGATGAAAATATTGCTCGAGAAATATTTTCAATGCGCGAGTGTTGCACGGAATTAAAAATTTTCTTTAGAAAGGTCCATTATGGGCTGCAAAAATAAGTAACAGTAATGAACTGATTTTAAGTATACAATATACAAATGCATTTTTTTTAAAAACTTCTAAAGGCAGAGATGGCAAACATTATTTGTCCAATGTGGTGCTGCCCGCAAGTGGCTTGTGCACCATTCAGGTTCTTTAACTTCAGGGATTCGGTTTTTATACCACAGTGAAGGGATGGTATACTTTTACGAGAAGAAAAATGTGTTGCAGGAATTTGGCTCATAGATCCGTTACCACGGTCTTGTTTTCAGTGTCATTGCCTGTCGTCTCCCCAACTCTGCTTTTCTTGCCCATTGCGAACCACCCCGTCAAGATACTTTCGGATAGCTACGGAGCCATGGTTTGTGTATTTTTTACAGAAGTGCCGTATACTCAGCGGAGTCAGATTAAAGACGTTTCCATGTCGCCACCGCTGGCCTCGTTTTGTTTCCGCGATGTACGGCAGTACGCTGCGACGTGACTGGGACGTCGTGTGTGTGCATGGTGCCACGTTCGTGCAACGCAGGCATCCAGGAGGAGGTGGAGAGCGGTCCGATGCACTTTGTATCCAGCGTTCTTGCCCTGTTCCTTACAGTACTACTTCGCAAACGGCATGGACGGAACGGGGCTCGTTGTAATATCTCAAAATTGAAGTTCGATTGGGCTTTGTTCATGATTACAAAGCGCATTCGAACCTGATTATTGTGATTAACTAACTAGCACCATTCCGCCTATATAGTTAGCAGTTCTAGTAGCCCTGTAAGAAAGAGCAGAAATGCAATATTGAAAAACGGACCGCTGTCATCACCTCCTCCTAGATGCCGGCATTGCAAAATCGGCGCCTGCATAAACACGACACCGAGCCACCGCTCAGCGTATCGCCGCGGTTGAAACCTCCCATTGCAAACCGGAAGTACATCGTATTTTTTGGTGTAAAAATCTACACCAAATATACTCCCATTGTCAACCGCAAGTGCTTCGTATTTTTTGGTGTAAAAATCTACACCCGATCTGCTCCCTTCGCCAACCGTAAGTCCTCCGTATTTTTTGATGCTGAAATCTACCCCAAGTCTAACGGTGTATATCGAACCTCGATTTGGGAGGACGCTAGAGGACAAGCCAAAAACACCCACCTGGGTTGATTTGTGTTTAGTGTGCGGTTCGAACCCAGGCTCTGTACGTGTACTACACAGCAAAGCAAGCGCGGCGTACTCCGGTACTTTATTGGACGGCGGGAAGCACTGCCCCACGTTACTCTACGCCTGCGTAGCTTCGATGCGCGGGCGCGCCGGACGCACTAGCGCTTCGCGAAGCGCGGCAACGAGCCCCCGCGTCTGCCGAAGAGTGTACATCGACGGATTGAAATCGCCTTCCCTCACCGACAGCGGCCATCCGGTATTGTGTAATCAAGCAACCGATATAACTTTCTTATAGGTTGCTCCGTTGAGTTCCTGAATTTGCTTTTTTTTGTTGCAACCACTTTACTCTGGAATCCTGTTCGACGAGAGGGTATTCTAGATAATTACATTGAAGCTAGTCGCAGAACTGCACCTGTTTCATTCATTCATTCATTCATTTATGCACCCAAAAACCCTGAGCGGGCATAACACAGTGAGGAGGACAAGTGACCAAATAAGGCAAACCGAAATTGTGATGGGTAAAAGAGTTTTCGCCGTACACACCATATTTGAAAGTACAGCGCACACAAAACATATACCGACAGATAGCTACAAACGTTCAGATTCGTGCAAGCGCAACGTTTAAAAAAATACAGAGCAATTTTTTTGGGTGGGGGGATTACAGGTAGAGGCAAATATTCCGGCTGGATACTAACTCCTCATGACCACTGGCAGATGCAAGAGTACCAGAGAGCTGGTTACAATGACGGATGGCGAGGAGCAAAGGCGACTGAAAAAGGTTATTTCGCGCAAAAGTGGGTTACACTTTCACTTGGATCGATGCATGGAAAAACGGATGGGCCGGTGTGATTATGACACTTAGCAAAGGGAGATTGACTAAGTTATAATTTGGAGAAAATTGACAGAATGGAACATATTCCATGTATTTCGAGAATACGTAAGCTGGGAGCTTCTTTTATCTCGGTTACGCTCGATGTTAGCGAGTAGTTGTTAGGTATAAACTCGGTGTCTTTTCTTGCAGAGACTCCAGTTTCGTTACTAAGTGAGTTTGACGTGATTTGATGTGTTTGATGACTAGTCGCGATGTTTGGGGAACTTATTACCTCTACATATTTGATACATTATCCTACTAGTGACTTGCATGAAAGTGTTTTATTTTCCGAAGTTCTTGTGTACTATTTGCGCCTTGGGAAGTATAGGGCTTCGTTTCCCATACTGCATACTTAGTTACCGTGAAAGTCATTTCGCTCGTGACGCATATGTTCGGCAGGACACGGAAAGGAAAAACCTGCTTTAAACAGCTATAAAACCATTTGAGTAAAACACGTTTTTGGGCAAGTTGGTAACATTCTTGATTCATATTGCAGCGAAGAAGCACACACACAGAGAGAAGGAACACGCAAAAAACACGGACGAACGCTGCTTTTTTTTTTTCGAAAAGAATTCAAGCTTAAAATGGCTCACGCATCTGCGCACTACAGAAAGAAAACCAAAACAAACACGTGCCACGAAATAACATCTTATCGTATTGCCGCGAAAAGGTTGAATTCCGAAGCGTACAAAAAAACGGATGCATCACTAATGCAGCAATCTGCTTTTTCCTTTATGTGAAAGGCCTCCAGGAGTTCACGTGCCGTTTTATACTTGCTTCTGCCTAGGATTCGAACACTATCGAAACGTGGCGAACATGTCACGCATGACTGGCAGTGCCTAACCAAGTGCACATTCTCTTTGTTCTTTAAATTCCTTTGGTGCTCCCCTAGCCGGTCGTTAATACATCGCCCCGTTTGACCGATGTACACTTTTCCACATGAAAGTGGCAGCTCGTATACCACCTCAGAAGCGCATTGCACATAGGGCGTAGTGTGCTTTTTTCCACACCCGCTTCTCCTTGTTTCGCTTCCGGAAATACGAGGGCACAACTTTGACAGCTTCACCGGCGCCGAAAAAACGAGCGGCACCCCATACCTGTTCGCTACCTTCTTCATGTTATGCGACACCTTGTGTAGGTAGGGGGCAACTTCCGGTCGCAGGTTCATGTTCCTTTCTTTCTTCTTGGAGTTCTCTGTGCGTGCCTTCACTTTTTTCAGGCAAGCTTCTGCAACAGAAGTCACGACCGACAAGGGGTAGCCCGCTGACAAAATTCTAGCCAATTGGTTCTGAAAGCTAGACTGCATCTCATGGACGCACGATTTCTCAAGCGCCGAATCCAGACACAAACTAACTATGCCTCTTTTTATGACCTTCGAATGAGTAGAGTCGTAAGGCAAGAGTTGCTTCTGAACACGAGGGGCGTACATCCAACAAGTATGACCTCTGCCCAACTTCACTCGAATATCTAGAAACTGAAGTTCGTCGTTATCCGGTGTCTCGAAAGTAAATGTTAGTCCCTTTCCATACTTCCTAAAAGCATCTAAAATCTTGTTAACAATAGCACAGTAGTGTAAAGGGCTCTGCTTGTCCAAAAATATTAAAAAATCATCAACATATCGGTACACTTTGATGACCTCGTCCGAGTTAAAAACAGTGCTTAAAACATGGTCAATGCTGGCTAAAAAAATGTCACTTAAAATGGGTGCAACGCAAGATCCAATGCAAATGCCTTTCGTCTGTAAATAGAGGTGATTGTTAAAAGCGATAAATGTACCTTTAAGGTAAAATTCTAAAAGAGTCAAAAAATTGTCAACAGACATGCCAGCCGAATTTTGGAAAGGGACAACACCACTCTTGTCAATGCATTGTCTCAAAGAAGGGAACAACTCTTGGTGAGGTATAGAATAAAACAGATCCTCTACATCGACAGAGAAAGCAAAGCCGATGTTGCGGTCGTTCTTGAGAAAATTAACTACATCTCCAGAATTTTTGACAAGGAACGGATCGTGAACAGTAAGTTGTTTTAAAGATTTTTGCAGAAACTGGCTAACATGTAACTGCCAAGAGCCTTTTTCACTTACAATAGTGCGGAAAGGGACCCCGGGTTTGTGCGTCTTAGCACTAAAGAAAACATTCAAAGCATTACCTTTAGACTTAGTGACTCGCGTACACAAAGTATCATTCCCAACATCCTTGCAGAAGTCGGCTATCTTTTGTTTAGCAGTAGTAGCACGACGCTTTATAAGGGTGAAATTCTTTTCAACCGCTTGAAGGGCTTTTTCATGAAAAAGGCCTTTCGGCAACACCACAAAGCCTCCTTCATTGTCAGCTTGTAAAAGCGACAACTCATTATCAACAAAGTGTGTCACCACCCTCTGCAAGGATGTTGTTAGGCTCCTATCCCTTGACACACCAGCTGTTTTTTGGAGGCAGTCAACACCTTCAAGCAAGCACCTCTCCTGTTGCTCCATATGCGCTTTCTTGGCAATGCGACGATTCAGGGCAGCCAGGTCTTGAATAGGTACCGTGGGAGGTAGTCCGTACTTAGGTCCTTTGCTGAGTAGCCTGTGTATATCCTTCGGCACGTCTACACCGCCCAACACCGTGAGGCTTGAGCTGGACGTTGAACATGTCGGTGAGTCATGAGGCTTGAGGGCTTCATTTCTTGTCCTGTACTCCTCCGGTTTCCTGAGGGCCAGCCCAAGCCAGTACTTCCACCACTGCTCGGTCAGCTGTCCCGTGAGACGTTTGTAATGGCCTAGTTTGTCCGTGTTTCGTCCGTGTTTTTTGCGTGTTCCTTCTCTGTGTGTGTGTGCTTCTTCGCTGCAATATGAATCAAGCTATAAAACCATATTGCGCACATAGCTGCGCTAGCATAACGCGAGCGAGCAACTCAATCAAGAAAGAAACAATTGTTCACAGCAGGTAAATTTACAACTGGAACATTTACAAATTTTCAATCGCAAATTAGTACACAAAAATTGGTTTTTAAGGAAATAAAATGGCGCAGAAATTGTCTTACATCTCGATGGAGACCCGAACCGTGCAGTAAGGAAAGGGAGGAACGTGGGATTGAAAGAAGAAAGAAAGAAAGCGGTGCCGTAGTGGAGAGCTCCGGAATAATTTCGACCACCTGGGGATCATTACCTTGCACTGACATCGCGCAGCAGACGGGGCGCCTTTGCGTTTCGCCTTCATCGAAACGCGGCCGCCATGGCCGGGTTCTAAACTGGGTACTCCGGCTCAACAGCCGAGCACGCTAACCACTTAGCCACCGCGGTGGGTGCAAATTAGTACACAATTGGACTCACTGAATCCAATAGGAGCGTGAGAAATTAGCCTGACCTACTAGAGTGACCAACCACATTCAGTCAGTGCGCCCAGTTGGCACGACACCAACTGTGCTCAATAAAGGTGACCAACTGCAAGCAACTCATAGATATGTAACATACACAAACACGATAGTGCGCAAACTTTATTTTGGAAATTAAAGAGAGAATCAGAACTATGCCACAGAGAAAACACTTCGGTCTCCTCCTGAAGCTTCTGTGCTGCTGCTCAGCTTGCCCATCTTACAGCGGCGTAAAGATAAACCTGGAAGTGACGGGCGCAGATACATTGTAGAGAGTGAAAACATGAATAAAAGTCTCCCAGGGAAGACTGAATCCTAAGAACAAAGTTCTTGTCAAGCAACAAAAATAAAATCTCTGGTAAATTAGTGACACCCTTTCCACACAGCAGGTAATTTATTCTAGCAGATTTTTTTTACCCGACTAGATCATAAGACACCTCAGATGCACGATACCGGGAATCATTGCGGCATTATCGGACACATTTCCCGTGGGTCGGGTAACTCCTTGCTTCACCAGAATCCCGCTCTACCAATCACTTTCGGCTTTATTGACTGGGCGCCTCTCCGGTTCTTCTCTAGACACCAAGTCAGATGCGAATTTGTTTCTATGAAGCCTATTCCTAGCGCCCTCATACGACGCTAAAACAGAACAAAAACTCCATCACAAGCACATTCAACAAGACTTGATCTTCGTGGCTTGAAAATATTCGGCCGACGCAATGGTTCAGTGGTTTTGGCGCTCGGCTACTGGCCCGATAGACGCGGGTTGGATGCCGGCTGTGGCAGTTGCATTTCTATGGAGGCGAAATACTGTGCGGTGTCAGTGCATGCTAAAGAACCCCAGGTGGTCGAAAAATCCGGCGCCCTCCACTAAGGCATCTCTCATAGCCTAAGCCACTTTGGGACGTTAAACCACATAAAACCATCAAACCAAACCTGAAACTATTCAATAAATGAAACAATCATCTGCAAATAGACGAAACACAAATTTGGTGCTGAGCCTTTCAGCAATTAGATTAACTTAAAAATAAGACTGGACCCAGTACTGATCCTTGGGAAACTCGTGATGTTTGAGGCAACGTTTCAGATTTTGTGCCAGGTACTTCAACGTACTTCCTTCTGTCTCCCAGGAATGACTGAATCCACATAACATTGTTCTCATAAACACCAAAGTAAGCAAGTTTTGTGACCAGCACAGAGTGCGCAACCCGGTCAAATGCTTTCCACACGTCGAAACATATAGCGCCAATGTGGCTTCTTTTAGCAATAGCGTACAGAAAATCATGGGCGGTTTCAATGAGCTGCGTTACCCTTGACAGAGGTTATCTGAAACCATGCTGATTTGTAGTGAAAGTAGGAGAATTCTCAAGGTAGCGAAACATGCTTTTGTAGCGAGAGCTACATTGGGCTACCAGTAGAGCACTTCGCGCTATATGGGCGAGACCAGTTGTGCGTTACCATGGCAACCGAAGAGGAGCAAAGTGCGTCGTGCGCTTCGCTGTCGCCGCGGCCGCGCGCCCGCTCCAACGTCAAAGCCGAGCGTGACGTCACGCAGATGAGCAGTTGTGCGCATGCGCAGATACCATGGTAACCAGACAGACCCCACAGCTGTGCCGCGTTCTTCGTTGCCGCCTCGCCTCGCGCCGCTCTATCACCCGAACCCCGCGTCGCATGCACATGATTGCGCATAAAAGGCGGAGATGTAGTGGGCGTCTGCATCACAACGTCTGACATGCTGCTAGACGGCGGTACAGACAAGAGAAGATTAACTCTTCCGATCCTGAGGTTGTCGCCTGGCAGTTGGCTCGAACCAAATAAGAACGCTGGAGTCTTGTGTGTACGTGAAACAAGGTATTACTGCTGTCAGACATCTCCCTTCGGTCGCGGTGAATAGTGGTGAAGCCTGCTGTGTTCGGCTTCTGGAAAGCGGCATTATTATCCAAGGAGTCTACGTGGCACCGGGAACATCTGTCAAGGAGATGCTTGACGTGGTTGCTACGTGTATATCAGCCTACGGCACGGTTGCACAGTTGTGCATGACTTTGGGTGATTTCAACAGGAAACAGGACTTTCTTAGTGAGTGTATGAAAGAAAAGTTTAACTTTAATTTAGCTTCGAACCCTCACGTCCAGACAACACAATGGAAAACTACTATATAGCTTGTATACTAAAGAGGCTGTACCAAATCGAAATACTGTATCGACAAAATTGAGACCACTGCTCGCTACTTCAAAGATCATCGGGCAGTCTTCGTCTTTGTCAAGCAAAATGAACAAAAGATGTGTATACCCAATGTGTCTCATTCCTAAAGATACAGTGACCACAACAAGCTCAGCCAGGGAAACGTACTTCGCGCTACGTATATCCTGACATAGCCGAGCTAAGCCACTGCCAATTTTTTGATAAGACATGCCCTAGGATTTTACAGCACGTGCATGTTTTTGAAATTGGCCTATAATTATAACCACTAGTGCACGTAGCCAGGCGGCTGGCAAACTGTGTTGTTTCAGAGACGCATGAAAGATTACAAGGCACTTCTGGATAGCGCTTAAAATCCATTCTGCATTGCGCTTAAAAAATCGCTTAGAACGCAACATGGTCTAGCGGATTTATTGGGGCCTAAATTCAGTAAAAAGGAAAGAATCACTTCTTTGGACAAAATGATATCTTCCATACCCGCCCTTCAACATCAAGTTCATCAAGCCATCACTCAGCGCATGCGGCGGGTAGAACATGGAGAGGAAAATGTGCTACACTTGTGAGCAATTGCACTGTGATCATTAATTACGCATCCATCATCTATAAAATATTTGCTTGTTTAGGTGCAGCAAGAGGACGCCAAAATATCCGCGCTGAATGTTTCATCAAGTTTGTTAGTGTGTTACAGTAATAATTTTCTTTGGCACTCTTTAACTTCTCCTCAAGAATATCAGATGATCGATCCATGACTGAAAATTGAAAATTGATTTTTGGGTGAAGAAAATGGCACAGTATCTGTCTCACATCTCGGCGGACACCTGAGCCGCACCATGAGGGAAGGGATAAAGGAGGGAGTGAAAGAAGAAAGGAAGAAAGAGGTGTCGCCGTGGAGGGCTTCAGTTTAATTCCGACCACCGGGGGTCTTTAACGTGCACTGACATCGCACAGCACCCGGGCGCTTTTTGTTTTACGCCTCCATCGAAACGCGGACGCCACGGCCGGGTTCGAACCCGCGGGAACTTCGGCGCAGAGGCGAGCGCGGTATCCACTGGGCCACCGCATATTTGTGTATACGGGGAATTTTGAAGCGAAAGCTTCACTACGCTACCTCGTAACGATGTCGCGGTGATGCGGTTTTGACCTTCAAGTGAGCCAGAGGTCAAACCCCTTACTGCGCACTTCGGGTGCCCAGCGATATATGTGAGACAGTTACTACGCTATTTCCTTTCTTCAAAACCAATTTAAAAAAAAGCAATCTTCAGTTTTCTTCGACCCGCCGCGGTGGCTCAGTTGTTAGGGCACTCGCCTACTGATCCGGAGTACCCGGGTTCGAACCCAACCGCGGCGGCAGCGTTTTGATGAAGGCGAAACGCAAAGGCGCCTGTGTGCTGCGCGATGTCAGTGCACGTTAAATATCCCCAGGTGGTCGAAATAATTCCGGAGCCCTCCACTACGGCACCCCTTTTTTCCATTTCTTGTATTACTCCCCTTACGGAGCGGTTCAGGTGTGCGGCGAGATGTGAGACAGATTCTGCGGCATTTCCTTTTCCCAACAACGAATTTAAATTTAAAGTTTTCTTCAAAAGCAAAGGAAAGGCTCATAACTGGCCCCCTGGGACGGTGGACATCTCAGTCACGCATTAAGCTACGTGGCGGTAGTGACAGATGCGAGCTGCATGCGTTGGCATTTACAACGTTGCAGCAGAACGCGGCACTGAAGCTATAGATTGTCGGCGTTCTTTGTGTCCATTGGTGTTAGTTTTGACAATACTCTAGACTCCGATGATTTTGTGGAAAGGAAGCACAACTGGCTCCCTGGAGCAGTGGATATAATAATTGGTTTTTGGAGTGAAAGGAAATGGCGCAGTATCTGTCTCATATATCGTTGGACACCTGAACCGCGCCGTAAGGGAAGGGTAAAGGAGGGAGTGAAAGAAGAAAGGAAGAGAGAGGTGCCGTAGTGGAGGGCTCCGGAATAATTTCGACCACCTGGGGATCTTTAACGTGCACTGACATCGCACAGCACACGGGCGCCTTAGCGTTTTTCCTCCATAAAAACGCAACCGCCGCGGTCGGGTTCGAACCCGGGAACTCCGGATCAGTAGTCGAGCGCCCTAACCACTGAGCCACCGCGGCGGGTAGCAGTGCATGCCTTAATTGCGCTTTGAGGTACGTGGCGGTGGGGAGAGAGATGTGGCCTGCATGCATTAGCGCTGACAACGTTGTGGCAGACACGCGCCACTGCAGCAATAGGCCGCAGCATTCATTGGGTGACCAATCTCTCGCGATCGATCATTAATTTAACCGCCATCTGGCAGTGTGGGCGCGTAGCCTATCCAGCGTGCGGAACGCGCTCAACGTTATAGGGGACAAGCCGCGCGTGCTTGCCCGATTCACCACAGCTTTCGATCTCTAACGAGGTTTAGAAGTAGTTGAACTGCAGCTAATTTTTTTTTTGCAGCGGGAGCTACACTAGGCGACCAGTCGAGCATTTCGCAGTACAGGCAAGACGCAAGTTGTGCGCATATGCTACCATGGTACATGCGGGAGGACAGTTGTGCGCATGCGCCGTTACCATGGCCACCGGGCAGAAGGAGTGGGTGCGCCGCGCGCTTTGTCGTTTTCCTCCCTGCTTACCCGCCGTGGTGGCTCAGTGGTTAGGGCACTCGGCTACTATTCCGGGGTTCCCGGGTTCGAATCCGACCGCGGCGGCTGCGGTTTTATGGAGGCAAAACGCTAAGGCGCGCGTGAGCTGTGCGATGTCAGTGCACGTTAAAGATCCCCAGGGGGTCGAAATTATTCCGGAGCCCTCCACTACGGCACCTCTTTCTTCCTTTCTTCCTTCACTCCCTATTTTATCCCTTCCCTTACGGCGCGGTTCAAGTGTCCAACGATATACGAGACAGATACTGCGCCATTTCCTTTCCCCGAAAAACCAATTAATATTAGTCGTTATTATTTCCTTTCCCTAAAAAAGCGATTATTATTATTCCCTCCCTGCTTTATCCTTTCCTTTAAGGCGCGCTTCGGGTGTCCTCCGAGATATGTGAGCATGGTACACGCGGGAGGCCAGTTGTGCGTATGCGCCGTTACCATGGCAACCGGGGAGGAGGAGTGGGTGCGCCGCGCGCTTCGTCGTTTCCCTTCCTCCTTTATTTATTCTTTCCTTTACGGCGCGGTTCGGGAGTCGACCGAGATATGTGAGACGGTTACTGTACTTTGCGCGCTCGGGGCGCCATCTGGCATGACGTCACACTGCGCGGCTCGCCGCAACCACCGTTTGGTTTGACGTCACACCGCGTTCATCACCCGAACCATGCGCCGTTGCCCGCGCAGCATTGCGTATAAGAGGGGAGATGTAATAGGCGGCTGTATCTCAACGCTTGATATGGATGCACAGAAGGAGAGTGCAGCCGCTGCTAAACGGCGGTATAGACAAGAGAACATTAACTCATCCGATCCTGATGTTGTCGCCTGGCAGTTGGCTACTGAACAAAGAGAGAATGAGCGTCAGATGGCGAAGAGAGCAGCGGAGACGCCCGAACAGAGAGAGGAACCCCTTGCCAAACGGAGACGACAGACTGGCGAGCGTAATAGACACCGCATAGCCGCCGAGATGGAGCCTATGGAAGGTGTCAGTCAACGGCAACCAAGCGAAGAGGATGTGAAGGCCTGTCGAGTGACTGGTCACACCATTCGAGTTTCCGAAAGTGCATCCGCGACCTGGACATCTCAAGCGGACATGTCGCTGGTTGCGAAACATACAGTGCCAACAACAAGCTCAGCCGGGTAAACGTACCTCCCGCTATGCATATCCTGGCATAGCGGAGCTAAGCCACTGCCATTTTTTTTTGCGCAGCGGCTTCGGCAGCATCCCTGTTGAGCTGGTGCCTATAGGTTTTCAGAATAGGAAAATGCTCATAACTGCCTCTAGTTCTAGGCGATTCCACCGCAGACAGTGCACCTGAGACATCCACTGACGCAGTGACCAAGTTATACTTCCTCTCGTATTTACACATCATAAGAATTGGTTAGGTGCCCCGTATTTTTTTACGTTTTGAGCTTGAAAGAGGTTTATTTTAATTAACAGTTTGGTGGAATGCTTTGGGAGAGCTTCAATGATGAAAATGAAAAAAACCTCTCTTGGATGCTGTGAATAAAGCTGTCAGATATGCTGACTGAGCTGCTATAGCTTTCTGCGCTGAGTACGAAGAGATGCGGAAATTAAATGCCCACTAGACGGCTCCATTGCTCAGTGCTACGGTCGGCGGTCGTGATTGTCGATATCAAATAAACTTTTTCTATTCATTAGAACAGATGCTTGAGCTAGTTGGTATAGATTCATTACTACGAGGCAATGACCGCAACATACACGATGTAATCGGTGGTGTTGGTGAATATATATATATATATATATATATATATATATATATATATATATATATATATATATATATATATATATATATACATACAGAGTGGTGCTAGGGGCGAAGCCCCTATTGGGTCTCGCCCTTTACAATACAAGGTGGAGTCTCATTCCGCGACCCCGTTGGTCCTGACCGCTGTGCAAGTCTGCCGAACTAGGTCTGTTGGGCCGATAGTTCCTGGCAGCCGAGCAGAGCCGCCTCCTAGTCCTGTCGGGTAGGGGAAGGGGTGATGGGGGAAATAATAATAATAACAATTGATTCTTGGGGAAAGAAAACGGCGCAGTATCTGTCTCATATATCGTTGGACACCTGAACCGCGCCTTAAGGGAAGGGATAAAGGAGGGAGTCAAAGAAGAAAGGAAGAAAGAAGTGCCGTAGTGGAGGGCTCCGGAATAATTTCGACCACCTGGGCATCTTTAATGCGCACTGACATCGCACAGCCCACGGGAGCCTTAGCCTTTTGCCTGCATGCCAAAACCATGTGAAAGGTGTCGGCCACTTTCCCACAGAATGAGCAGCGGCCGTCAAGAGAAGAATAAAAGTATGTTGAGAACCGCCGGGCACAGCAGGGTGTTTGTAAAGAGCCCAAGGAGAGTTGGTTCGCCCGCTTCACCCAGTCTCTTCATAGGAACCGGGTAGCGCCTGTGTTCGGCACGATAGTGCTCATTAATATCTTTAAAAGAAGAAAGAGGATTGAGATCTTGGTTGAGGTTCCCCAAGGAACGCCTTGTGGCCGGTAAGTGAGTGCGCGGGCTGCCTCATGGGCGGCTTCGTTACCGGGAATGTTTGGTGGCCGGGGACCCATATGATTGAGCGAAGAGTTGGATCGCAGTCGCGAGTACTGTGGCGAAGAATTTGGTGAACAAGTGGAGGGATCCAACCGAACTCAAAGTTAAGACATTCTCCGCGAGAGTCTGTGAAGATGAATTTAGAGTCGGGATGGGAGGCTGCGAGGGCGAACGCTACCTCCTCCACATAAGTTGAGCGGGGCGCTCTGAACGAGAGGCCGTCCACTTGTTTTCCCTTCTGTATGACTGCAGCCGTGTACCATTCGCTCCTGGAGTGGCACAGGCCTGCAATGTCGACGTAGAAGACGCGTTTCTTTGAGCCATAGTGGCGGTGCAGGGCATCCGCCCGCGCTTGGCGCCGGCCATTATGGTCCCCCTTGTTAATCTTAGTCGGAAGGGGTCGAGCGTAAAGGGCGCATCTCCACAGTTCGGGCACTCGAACCAGTTCCATCGTAAGGTGGTCATGTTTGATATGTAACCGGTCCAAGAGGCGGCGACCGGACACGGTCTGGGCGAGACGCGTGTATTGGTGAACGCGATGCGCCTCGCGAAGTTCCCGATAGGTGTTCACCACCTCGAACGCGAGTAGCCGCGCGTTAGAAGTGGAGATCGGGAGGTCGAGGGCTCTCTTGAAAATTTTACGGAGTACAACCTCCAAGCAGTCTTCTTCATGTTTCCGTTAGCGGAGGTAAGGAGTCGAGTACAGTACTCGAATAGTTACGAAGGCATGGGCGAATGTCACCACTTAATTCGCGCACTTTTGCGTGCACTCCCAGAGACCCTTAAAGCGTGTGGGGGTACCGGTCTCGGTCACAAAGGAGATGCCCTCGACTCAGCGTGGCAAGCTCAGCCGGAGACCATGGCTATTAAGGGACAAGTGGGTGTGTCGTTTGGTGCCCAGCTTTCGCCGGTCGCAAGAGAATGGGTCGGAGCCAAAGGTTCACAAAACAAAGAAAGTTTATACAGCAAAGAGACGATACAGAGGATTTCACAATCACTCGTACGAGCCCATAGAAAGTGATTTACAAATACAAGGCAACTCGTGCAAAGTAACAATCGAGAGAGATTACAATTCAACAGAATCTTTTCACCTAAAGTGCACTAAAACAGAGAGACAAATAAACAAAACACAATTTGTTCACCGGGAACTGCGACACTCCGACGACCTGAGGAGCACGACGGGGCCGATCTGAAGACTGTCGCACGTTGCCTCGCCGGTCCGTGGCTGGGCGGTGGTGTTCTCCCGGGAGTCGAGAGGGCGCGCTTCTCAGAAGCTTAAACGGCGGCTGGGGCCGACAGAAAGCGGTTACAGCCTCTCATTTATAGACGCGGTACGCGTCTGTTCGTTTCTTCGCGCCAAAACAGGCGCGCGCATACACGCAGTATGAACTGCCCAATTTCCTTCTCGCGCCGGGCACGCGACCCCATTGGTCTAGCGCGGAAGCCGCCTTCCAGAAGATTCTACCTCCTCGTGATGCGAAGACGCCGGCGCGAAAGCGAAGGGGAGAGGGTATCACTTTAGCGCGGTCAAGGTTACGCCCCTCTCCGTCGATAATGAGTAGAAACTACTCGGACATTCTAGAGAAATCGATGCCGCGCAAGGCCATTTTCCTTTCAGTTAGTCAGAAAAACTTTATTTCCCACCGATATAGGAGACGCGCCTACCTTCCCAGCTCAGGTACGCAGACCCGGGAGGGAGTAGGGGGCTCCGCGACTAGAGGCCTGTGTGGTGAACCTCTTGGTTCTTCGAGGCCTCGGTCGCCAGGCGGATGGCTTCGAGTTGGTCTTCGAGTTTTGAGCTTCGAAGGAGAGACTCCCAAGCTTCCTCATTAGGAATGTTTACGGCAGCCCCAGGTGAGTAGGGGCATTGCCAGATTTTGGGGTTTAGTGTCCCTCTCTGGTCGCATTGTTTACATCTGTCGTGTTCTCTTGCGTCTATGTTAAGGAGGTATAGCCAGTGTGGGTTCGGATAGTTGCCCGTCTGGAGTCTTCTCAGGCACGTGGCTTGTTCGTTGTCCAGTTGTGTGTGCGGTGTGGCGTAGGATCTTCTACCCAGTTTATAGTAGTCGCAAATGTCTCTGAAGGTGGTCAGCCGCTCCTCGTGTACTGGGTCGTCGAGCCGCTCTGCGCTCGCCCGGTAGTAGACGTCTCGAGCGAGCGCGTGTTCGGCTTCATTCCCCGGTGCCGATTCGTGGCCAGGAGTACAAATAATTCTGACCTTACGGGAAATCTCCCTGGATTCAAGTATTTTCTTCGTTTCTGCCGCCACCCTTCCTTTGGCGAGGTTCCAGATGGCCGTCTTGCTGTCACTAATTATGGTGTTGGCTTGCGTCCCGACACACGCGAGTGCAATAGCCACTTCCTCTGCGATGTCAGCATTTCTTGTTTTGATCGATGCTGTAATTAACGGGATGCCTGCCCCATCTACCACAGCGGCGACCGCGGCCCCAGATTTTCCGGTGGCTGCGTCCGTGTATGCCACTGTTTCCGGTGGCTTCGAGTCCATTTCTCTAGCTATGGCCTTGGCTCTGCTTTCCCTTCTTTCCTTGTGGTGAATTGGGCTCATGTTTTTTGGCATCGGCGGGATGTAGAGGTTGTCTCTGTACCCGTTGTCGAGACTAACTTTCGGGGTGGACCCCTGTCGTGTTGAAGCCCCACCCATCTCAGTATTTGTCGCCCGGTGTCAGAGAGACTGAGCCGCTCTATCTGTGTGGTTCATGTGGCTTCCGCCAACTCGTCTACTGCGTTGTGCATTCGAATGGCCAGTAATCTTGTAGTCGAGGTTGATTGAGGGAGACTGAGTGCGTTCTTGATACTCCTTCTTATTACGGATGCTTCGATCTTTTCTTTTTCCTTCGCATTTAGGTGCAGGTAGGGGGCCATTTTCCTTTGGCGCCGCGCCGGTGAGCTGAGTGGAAAGGGCAGCAGCACACGCAAAGTTACGCGCTCTCCGGGGATCCTTCTCCGCTTTTTTTGTTTTAATTTACAGCGCTCTCGCGCGATTGTTCCCGCGCAGCGCCATTTTTTTTCGAATATGCCCCGAATGTTGTGACACTGTTCCTTCCTTTAAGAATATTGTGCGTCAATATTCGGAAAACAAAATTCGTGCGCACATACTTGCGCTCACAAAGTCACTGGCGAATGCCAAAATAAACACATCACTACAATGATGTCTGCACGTACATAGCACTTGAAACTGTCAAAATGCACTTAAATACATGCCGCAACTCGGAAACACATTAACGCAACCTTCCATTGAGGGACCACACAGCAATGATGGATACACAACCTTCCTGAGAGGGAACACACAAGTACGATGCATACTTTCGCCTATACTTCCTTGTTCGGCGTGCATGAGTGTGGGACAGGACTGTTTCCCTCAAGTTTTCGAACGACTTTTGCTTCCCTTTCGTACGCGTTTCTGGCCTTTCTTCCAGTCGCGAGCTCTGCTCTTTTTCCGCCTTCTATTGAGGCTTCTCTTCCACACGCGATTTTGGCTCTGCTCCCCACTCGTATTCCTCTGTGTGTTTCTGCTCGGACTTGGAGCCCTTCCTCTTTTCCTGCGGATAGAGCGTCTGTTGCGAGCAGATTTTACACCAGTTCGCTCATGACGGCTCCACTTATCGTGTGTTTCTTCTTGGAGTGTGCTCTTGTGTTTCAGCTTGCGGCTCCAGAGCGAGTCCCTGCTAAACGGTAGGCTCGTTCTCCTGAACTTTTTTCTCACTTTGCTGCGATGTTTGTGCAACTCTCTTGCACCCGACTCAGCTGTCTTTAGAGTAGGGTAGGGTGGGGTAAAACGAGACAAAAATTTGCAAACTCATACTGTTTTTACTCTCTTATTACAAAACCCGAAAACGTTGTACCGGAGCCTTCCTTGGCATCTTAGCTAAGTGGTCAGAAAAACTAAGAAACGTTGCAACATCATAACTAAGAATATTCGTCAATTATAAAAAAGTCCCATTTGTCTCATTTTGCTCCGACCTACGGGGCAAAACGAGGCATCAGGTGGGGCAAACCGAGACATTTTGTCAAGACCAAACAAAATGGGTTCTTGCACTCAAAGCACTTGAAGTACAATCCATGGGGCCCTGCGCACTCTTCGTGAGCCCACTCGCCACACATCGTGCATTGGATCCACAGAGAACGAGGCGCTTGTCGCTCCATAATTCTTTGCACACGAGCCACTCCCAGTCACATTTGTTGCTTGTTAATCGCTTAGCAGAACATTTTCCTTTCAGTGCTATATTCTGCGATTAAACACTGCCACCAACAACCCATCCGTTCGATTTCCCGCTTCGTTTTCTTGAGGCCATACCTGACACCTTGGGAAGTTGCACTGCAACTAGCTTCGACTTGTAAGGCGATGAGGTCAATACGGTGCTTGTCTCCGATTTCCCTCTTTTTACTTTTTCTATAGCAGGCACAGGAGAGAGAACTCGAAAGGTCGTGTCATTATGAGCAGGCTCTTCATTGTCTTCGGTGAAAGTAGGAGGGGAGCAGTTAGCGCAGGATTCTTGGCGTTGACCGCAAGTCTGATGTCCCGATGTGCTCGCCAATGGCGGTTCATCGAACACAGGATCATCCGCCGGCGCACGACAAAATGACCAAACATCACACTGCCACAATCCATTGGTTACGTTACTGATGTTTCCTGATCGTTCAAAGGCTTTGCTTACCAGCTAATCTGCATACTCCATCGTGATGCGACTCCCAATGTTACTCAGCAGCCACTCCCGGCATGCGTTGTTGTAGGCAGCTTTGAAGGCTTTGAAAAAGCTTACGTCAAGTGGCTGTACCTTGTGTGTTTGACCCAAGCTGCTTCTTGCAAACTATGTATAGACCATCCGTCTACAGTCGTTTTGCTCGCCGTTGAAGGGCATTCTTAGTCACAGAGCTGGCTGCTTTCGGTGCAGCGCGAATAGAATGTTTTCGCTGGCGCACGCTTTCTAGAGCCGCCTTCATATTGGCCTCGCTCTATGCAGCTCTCGTCGTCATTTGTTTGTGCGTGCGGGCCATTCTAGAAAACGAGACAAAAATATCCGAGCTAAAGAATGCATTTTGCGCTAGCAGAGACTGCAATTGCTTGCTCCGAGTGACGCGTTTTGCCCCTTTCATAGGCTTCTACTCAACCATTTCTATAGTTATGAAGATTGCCACATAGGAAACTGTAATTGTTTCCACAGCTAGCCAAGGAGATGCAGTAACAACACAAATACGTACCTTGTCGCAGTAGTTCACGGCTACGCTGCTGCACAGGTCCAAAGAAACGGGACGTCAGAATTTCGCAGGTTTTTGGCGGGTCAGCAACTCCACGAAAGGCGCTCCAGAATTTTTTCCGGAAGTGGGCAACTCATGATTCTCGCCGTTTTTAACATGCATTTAATGGACACTTAGAGGTACCTAATGGTGGTTTGAGAAACCAAGAAACCTACTTAATCCAAAAGATTTCACGCTAGGTGTCGCTAGACGAGACATGCCTCATTGTGCCCTTTGTCTCATTTTACACCGCCCTACCTTAGTTCTCTTTCTTCCCATTCTCTTCCTGAAATTTTTCCGGGCTTCTTCTAATCGGCTTCACCCACATCCGTGGAGTTCGGATCGCTTCTCCCAATTTCTTCTACGGGGCGCGGCCGGTTCATTTTCACTTGCATCATCCGAGATGGGTTCTCGTGATGAAGCCCATCGTTCGGCTCCTTTTGTTTCTTGCAAAATTTTCATGACCTTCCTGATTGGGAAAGGCCTCCACGCTGCTCGAGGGTTCACTCGGAACAGATTCTGGTTCTTCACTGAGGGTGCTCTCCTCAGTTGCATGTGCGTCGGAGTTTTCGCACTCTTTGACATTTGAACATTATTTCTCACGGTCGCTACTGCAACAATCAGGCATGCAGCACTCTGACTTCTCGGTGAAGCTCCTACTTTTTTCCTTTCCTTCAGGCGCCTTTCTTAAGGTCCCCTCTGACTGAAGTGCCAGGTTAGTCTGCTGCTCGGTCCCTACTGCCTCGGTGGCAGCTGCCCTTTCACTTCCCTGAGGAAGCGACACTCCGGTCTGATCCTCACCCTCTTCAATCTCAGGTGTAGGAACCGGCTGTTCCACAACAACTCTCGCTAGTGGAACTAGTTACGACCTCTTCCGTCGTTGCCGACAAATCAAACCTGTTTTTGTTGCACCCGGCTGCTCCGCGGGTAAGCTAAACTGGCTCCCTGACGTTGTTCGAACGCCGAACCTCAGCAAGCTTCCTCGCAAGGATTGCATACTCTCTTTGAAATTCTCTTTCTCGTTCCAAGGCGCGCTTCGCTGCTTCTTCTCGTCTCGTATACCATTCTCTCTCTCTTTCTTTCTCAACTTCTTCTGGAGCCTTCTGTCTTTCTTTTCCAGCCTTCTCTCTCTCCTGGTTCACCCATTTTCGCAGTTCGGCTCCGGTCATCCCCATTTGGATGCCAATCTCAACTAGCACCTTTGAGTTCACATTTAGAGAACGAACTCTATATTCAAGGCAACGAATGCCTACACTCGGTGAACCTCTCCGACCGCTTCACTGGGGCACCTCAAAATGTCGCTCTGCTGCTAAACACCTCTTCGTAAACTCCTTCCGACTCTTTCTCCGTCCTCTGCGCTTACAAAGCACCAAACGTCCTGTCGTGGACGCCAGAATATATCACCACTTCGTGCACTTTTGCGTGCACTCCCAGACACCCTTAAAGCGCGTGGGGGTAGCGGTCTCAGTCACTAAGAAGATGCCCTCGACTCAGCGTGGCAAGCTCAGCCGGAGACCATGGATACCATGTGACAACGGGGTTGATCGCTTGGTGCCCAGCGTTCGCCGGTCGCAAGCCAGATAATGGGTCGGGACCAAAGGTTCACAAAACAAAGAAAGTGTGTACAGCAAAGAGACGATACAGAGGATTTCACAATCACTCGTACGAGCACATACAAAGTGATTTACGAATACAAGGCAACTCGTGCAAAGTAACAATCGAGAGAGATTACAATTAAACAGAATCTTTGCACCCAAAGTGCACAAACAGAGAGAGAGAGAGAAATAGACAAAACACAATTTGTTCACCGGGCACTGCGACAGTCCGACGACCTGAGGAGCACGACGGGGCCGATCCACAGAGTGGCGCACGTTGCCTCGTTGGTCCGTGGCTGGGCGGTGGTGTTCTCCTGGGAGTCGAACGGGCGCGCTTCTCAGAAGCTTACGCGGCGGCTCAGGCTGAGAGACAGCGCTTACAGCCCCTCTTTTATAGACGCGGTACGCGTCTGTTCGTCCTTCGCGCCAAAGCAGGCGCGCACACACGCGCAGTATTAACTGCACAATTTCCTTCTCCTTCTCGCGCTGGGCACGCGACCCTGTTAGTCGAGCGCAGAAACCGCCTTCCAGAAGATTCTGGGTCGTTCTCACGATGCGAGACGCCGGCGCTAGAGCGAAGGGGATAGAGTATCACACTAGCGCGGTCAAGGTTACGCCCTCTCTGTCGACAATGAGTAGAAACTACTCGAACATTCGTGCTCTCCGGGGATACTTCTCCGCTTTTTTGTTTTATTTTACAGAGCGCGAGCGCGATTGCTTCCGCGCAGCGCCGTTATTTTCGAATATACGCCGAAATTTGTGACAGAGAGCCACACCGCATCCTAACTTCGCTACCCCCGTCGCTTGTTGGAAACACGGCGAGCCGTTTAGCCCACCTGGTCATGAAGAGACCGAGTATTCAGTGCTCCTGCGCTTCACGGATGGCGCCGTTGGCTAGAGAAAGTTGAACGGAGATTTCGCATTTCGGAGAATGTCGAATATACACAAATTCAGACTTGGACGGGGAGCACTGAAGGCCGCAGCACGTAGCATAGCGGTCTATGCTCGCCGCTGCTTGCAGGCATTCCTCCATCTCTCCTATGTTTACCGTACTAGCCTAGATGGTGATGTCATCGGCGTACAGTGCATGCTGAACACCGCCGACAACCGCCCGCTGTGCCGCGAGGTGCATCATGACAATATTAAAGAGAAGAGGGGGCCACACAGTGCCTTGTGGTGTGCCCCGCGTTCCCATCTCAAACAGGCCGTACTCGGTCTCTTGCATGCGTATATAGGCCAAGCGGTCTGCTAAGAAATGTTTGATGTAGTTGAATGTACGAGGACCGCAGTTGCTCTCGCTAAGATGTTTTAATACGACGCTGTGTTTAACATTGTCAAACGCACCCTTGAGATCGAGTGCTAGGACTATCTTGTCATTGTGTGGGTGTTCTATCGGTTCGAGAACCTACGGATGAAGCTGCAAAAGGATGCCTTGTGCGGACTTATGAGGTCGGAAGCCGAACATGGTGTCGGCGAAGGTGTTATTGTTCTCGAGATATTCCGAGATGCGGTCACGGACCATCGTTTCCATCAGTTTTTCTACGCATGAAGTAAGGGAGATGGGCCGGAGGTTGTCTGTGTTTACCGGCTTCCCCGCCTTCGGTAGAAAGCTTACCAATGATGTCTTCCAGTCGGGTGGTAACGAAGTGTCGCCGGTACAAAGAGCGTTGATATATTCAAGTAGGGTTTCGTATGCCTGATCGGGAAGGTTTGCCAACAGTTTGACTGTAACCTTATCCCTCCCGGGCGCCGTCTCCCTGCGCATTTTGGCAAGAGCCGCTCGAAGGTCGTGGAGCTGGAAAAGCTGATTCAGTTCCGAATTATCGCTGCCTTCATACGAATAATCCTGCCCACGCGGATCTTGATCCTGGTTGAGGTATTGTGAGCGTAAGACGTTCGCTAGCTGCTCTGTGTTTCCTTGAAAATTGTGTATCGCGCGATTGAGGTGTTTCTGGATTTCCGAGCGCGTTTGTGTAGGGTCTATGAGACTCCTAAATAGCCACCAAGTGTTGCGGCTCGACATCTGTCTTGCTGCGCTGTTGCATCTATCTACCCAGTTATTGCCAGCGAGCTGGGCAGCATACTCGGCAGCTTGCTGGGTGAGGTCAGAGATGCGAGCGCGGAGCTTACGATTGTGTTTCTGCCACCGCCATCGTTTAGTTAGGCTGCGGCGAGCTTCCCAGAGGTGCGTCAGGTGGTTAACTACGTCCGATGCACGCTCCGTAAGCTGGATCTGCTTTTCGTGTGAACGGAGTGCTTGCATGAGTCCGTGTGTCCAAGTGGAGTAATCTTGCTACAAGAGAGAAGTTACTGGGAAAGCCTGGCGGAAAGCATTCCAGTCGGGAAGTTTGGCTTGAGAAAGGGGGCGATGTAAGGGTCGAGTGTAAATGAGTGTTCAGTATGCAGTGGTCGCTACCGAGGGTGTCCTCAGTGTTGATCCACTCTGCGTGTCGGATGTGTTTCGTGAGGTTAAGGTCGGGGCAGGTGTCCCGAGTGACGGAATTCCCTACACGTGTCGGGTGCGCAGGGTCGGTTAGAAAAGTGATGCCCAGCGTAGATACAAGTTCCGCCAACTTACGACCACGCGACTCTTCCTTGCGATAGCCCCACATGGGACAGGGGGTGTTAAAAATCGCCCACTATCATGAGGGGGTCGCGACCCGCGATCTCTAGCGCTGCGCTAAAGATGTTAGAAAAACTGATGCTTTAGAGTTTCGGGGGGCAGTAGATATTAGGGATGTGTGCGGGGCTATCTGTTAGCCGTAGAGGGAGGGCAGAGACCATCACGTACGAATATTCTAGATTTAGGTCGAGATTAACCTCGTGCGTTGTGTAGGCCTTATGGACTAGGAGACACGGGTCTTGTTGAAAAGTACTATAGCACAAGAGCTTGATCGCATCCCCAGTTTATTGCAACACAAAGACTGCGGCGGGGTGTTCGAGGTTCTCAATGTACACCCTTAAGTGGACGCGTTTGGTCATTTCTTTCAAACCCGGAAAATTCCACTGTACAAGGGAAAGAGTTTGCTGTCCTTGCGGGGAGCGGCGCCCTCTGGGGGGTTGGTGGGAGGGGACGCAGCCATGCTGATTTGAAGGGGGATTGCCTTGGAGAGTCGGCACAGGTTCCGTCACCTGCAGCGGATGCGGTTCCGGTTCCTCCGAGAGTTCGGTTAGATCAATGGGTCAATTGAATATTGATGAGCGGTTCGCATCTTTGAGGGGTCCCATTCGGCGGAGAGCCCGATGGTTTGACTCTAGCCACGTCTTAATGTTGGCTGTCACGGCGGCTGTAACTCTACCCGTGACTGCCTTGAGCAGGTTGTCTTGGATTTGGCCAAAATTGGAGATCTGAGTTGTTAATTGGGCGAAAGCATTTTCGAGGGTGGTGAAACGCACCTCAGAGCTAGAGGGTATCGATTCTGCCGGCACTTCGTCCATCGGTTGCGAAGCTACCTTGGCAGTGGGCGGGGAGGATTGAGCCGTTTCTAGCGTGTGAATTTTGGCGTGGAGTTTAGAATTTTGTGCCCGGAGAGTCACGAGCTCGCGGCGGTGGTCCGCGACGTCAGCGTTAAGCGGGGGAGGAGGAAGAAGATATGGTGGAGGAGAACGTAGGGGAGTATGGGGAGGCAGAGTAGGCCCATCTCGGCTGCCTACATTGGGCTGTGATGTCTTCTTCGGCGCGCCAGACGGAGGGCTCTTGAGAGCCGGAAAATCCCCGCTTTGGAATGCGGGGGCGCCTGGATCACGTGACGCCTTCTGATTAGTTGATCGAGGAGGCTAGGGGGCACGCCCGGGCAAGGCGCCCGCCGGTGGCACTTGTCCAATTGTGCCTTGCACTATCTTGTTGCTAGGCGGGGGGGGGGGGCTTTCGGAGTGGTGCCAGGACCTGGGGCCACTGCACTCAGAGGTTAGGTTGTTTTCTATGTCTGGTCTTGTTGCCCGGTGTTGCAGGCGTCGGAATTTGGCGTTGCAGTCTTGCGAGCCCGTAAGATGGCCACCACCGCAGACAATGCAGGAGGGATTGCATTTGTGGGACGTCAAGTTGCCGTCTTCTGGGACTGCGACCGTTTGGCCGCAATGTATGCAACGATTGTCTTGAGGATTCGGGCATAAATTCCCGCGGTGACCGATGGTGCCGCATCGGAAACACGCGGGACGAGTTCGCTTATATTCGCGCACCACAGTCACCACATTCCTATAGTGCGCGTAACGCGGTACTCTATGCACTACGAGGGTGAGCAGGGCAATCGTCGACTTCCCCAGCTTACGGATGAAAGCTATCTCTCCTCCGCGCCACTGGACTTTAGATTTCAGGGTGGTAAATGTTTCCTGCTCATTGACCGTAATAATCCCCCTGCAGACTTCACCGTCGGCTCTGGCGTGGCCGACCATCGGAATGGAGCCATTGGAAGAATTAAGGGTAAATTCATAAGCAAGCGCATTCGCCGCATTAACGTCTTCAGTGGTGGCGATGATGATATTCTGGTCCCAGATGGGCCAGATTGTAAGCGTGTCCACCGAAGAGGCATTTACATAGGCTGAGAACAAAGAACCAAGCTCATCGTTCTGCAGGACAGTCTTAAGGAGATCGTCACTGTGGGCTTGATGACGATCGTGAGATCTTCTTTGCGGAGTCGAGGCATAGCGGTGGGCCGCCATTTCTTCGATACCACTCTTTGAGAGAGCTGAGGGTTGGAGCTTGCAGTATTCGGATGCACAGAAACAGCGGCACTCACGGAGGGTCCGTTGACCGCCGAGGTGTTCAGGCGTTGCTGGCGTTTACGAAGTGCCACCGACGAGAAAAGACCTTCGTCCACTATCTCCTGCGTCGGAGTGGAAGTTTTAGGTGAAGACAGGGCGCCTGCGACGACTTCTCCCCATGCCATCGTCTCGGGATCGTACCCGCGGCGAGCGGAGGCTGCCATAGAGTCTGCGAAGAACGCTGGAGACCGGCAACTTGGCTTTAGGCCTAGCTAGAGCTCCCACAGGGTGAAGACATAAATGCGCCTAAAAGGCCAAAAAATTGGCCCACCTGGTCGAGAGTGGTATCTTCGGGTGCCAGGAGATGTTTTCCGAATAGCAGAAACAAAATTTCCGCGCTTATATGGAATTTTTTGGTAATCCGGAAGAAAATTGCCGGAGCCGAAATGAGGCGCATCCGCTCGAGACGCGAGGCAGCCGCGTTCCTTCCGATGCAATTACCTTCTAGCTGCCAACAGAAGCGAGCAGCTACATGTATATGGTGATGTACTGAAAGTTTTCGTGGAGTGTGCGATGGGTCTGTCTTTCTCCTTGGAGCTCCCGAAACGCAATGGACTGCGATTTATGGACCCTTGGTTGAGTTTTATTAAGGACCATGTGTGCTGGGCGTGTGAACCGCGGACAGCAAAACCCCTCCTAGGCTACCGGTCTGCTTTCTCAAAACTTGTGAAAAGAGGCATTGGAGTCACATGCTAAGGTTCGGCCAATTTTTGAATCAAGCTGCCACCACCATTGAAAATAGCTTTCAAAACCAGGTGGCGAGATTGAAAAGCGCTGACTGTTCACTCTCCGTCTTTATGTCGGTGAGCGAGAGTTTGCTGAAGCGTGCCAGAAAAGGTCAGGCAGGTGTCCCTGAGCAAGAACCAAAAGAAAAACGGAAGTACTCAGTGGTGCCCTACGTCAATGGAATGGCGCATCGTCTGAAGAAAGTAGGGTCATGAATCATGATACGGAAGCAATCTTTTCCGTTCCAAGGAAGCTTGGCCAGATCGGCGCATGGGCCCATAGAAGGGCTGAGTTACAAGCCAATACAGGCTGTAGCGCCCGCCACCAGTTTCGGTATGTAACATGTGCCACAGGTTAACATGTGCCATAGGTCCCCGCCGCGGTCGCTCAGTGGTTAGGACGCTCGGCTACAGATCAGGAGTTCCCGGGTTCGAACCCGACCGCAACGGCTGCGTTTTTATGGAGGCAAAACGGTAAGACGGCCGTGTGCTGTGCGATGTAAGTGCACGTTAAAGATCCCCAGGTGGTCGAAATTATTCCGAAGCCCTCCACTACGGCACCTCTTTCTTCCTTTCTTCTTTCACTCACTCTTTTATCCCTTTCTTTACGGCGCGCTTCAGGTGTCCGACGTTATGAGACAGATACTGCACCATTTCCTTTCCCCAGAAACCAATTATTATTATTATGTTAATGTGCCACAGGCATAGTATACAGCATTCCACTCAAGTGCGGAAGAACACACATAGGCCAAACGGGCAGGTGCCTTAATAAGCGATTACGGGAGCATTTCCGTTCCCTCTCAAGTAGGCCTTTCAGAAACTTAGCCGAGCATTGCAATTCATGCCAAGGATGTTCGCCCCTCCTTGATTGGGCGGTGGTGTTGTTCAGGTACCGAGATAAAGTGACCCGAGAGCTCGCAGAAGAGTTTCAGATGAGAAAAGGAGGAGACTCATGCGTTAGCACTACCACTTTGACTCTGCATAATAAAAAATTGAAGTTTATGGACAGGTTTGCTAAAGGACCATTTCCACGTGATATTTAACCATTTGACTTGCAGAACAACGATATTTAAGGGCCACAAAAAGGGGTGTTTGAACTTTGGTTTAAAATGCTTGCACTATGTAGAGTACCGGCCACCGAGCGTCCATGCAGCGCACGAGACCTCAGAAGCGGGCAGGAAATTTACAATACAATTTTAAAAATTCCCGCTTTCGCACATTGGGGCGACGCGCGGTGCCGGGCTTTCGCACGAAAACGTGGCAGACGACGTCACATCCGGCAAATGACGTCAGCAGCCGGGGGTTATCATTGGTTCACTGCGCCAAACTTTTTTAGACGTCACACGCTACCGGGGCGGCGGCCACTCCGCGCGCGCCGCAGCCGGCGGAGGTAGGGGATTGGCCGATTGAGTGAGGCCGGCGGAGGAGCGCCGCCATTTTGGCGTGCGAGAGGAGAGGAAAAGGCGCGAAGACGCGGAAGTTCAAATTCTGTGTGCATGTAACTCAGTTTCCACAAACCATTAAAATAATTCTTGCTGGGGGATAATTATGAACCGTCGCCTTTTAACATCCCAGACATAGCGCACATTTATTTAGACCCCCTTTCTGGGTCCCTTCGAGATGTTTTTTTAAATAAATTTCACTTGATAGTTATCGCCTTGCTGTGTATTTTTTCTAGTCCGTCGTCTCTGCGCGCTGCCTCGCAGCAATTTTTCTGTCTAGTCTCTGAGACTACTCAGTCAAATAAAATCCTCCTTAATCTTTCTAAACTCAGACAATTAAGTGAAGCCCCAGACCGGGGTAGATTTCAAGAAATAGATGGTGGAGATTGTCGCCCGAGCTATCCAGCTGGGTCTAAACACAGGGATGCTTGTTCGGCGTGTTACCTACCCAGTGTTCGGAACGCACTCAACGTTAGAGGCCAAGCAGCATATACTTACCCGATACACCGCAGCTTTCGCTCTCTAACCAGGTTCAGCAATAGTTGAACCGCAGCTATTTTTATTTTTTTTATGCATTTTGTATGCAATACTCATTATCCTGTTTCTTTTTTGTCACTGTGCACTTTTTGTGTGACTTGTCTCTATCAAATTTTCTGCTATCTAAACAAGAGTGCGTCCGGGCTTGTGCGAGCTTGTAGTTGTCTTTCATGTAATTATTTAAGAAATTGAAAATACTTGCATGCTGCCTTGGACGAGATAACTGGTCACGTTATATTTATTTATATATTTATAGTACCTCCTAGCGCTGCAGCATTGTAGAAGGGAGTGGGATGGCAACAAAGAAGTGCTTAGATGCAAGGAAGACGACTACACGGCGAAGGTCATGCACGCGTGAAAAAAAAAGTTGCCAGCAAGAAATATCATAAAGCAGCATTATTAATCAAAGTAAAAAAATTACACAAAATTAATGTCAATGACGCGGACGGGTACGCGTTAGGTTTGCGACTACGATTCTGTGGCCAATTTTTGTGGACAAACTTAATACACTTCCCCCCGCCCCCAATGACAACTTCGACTTTTCGATTTAGCAATTCTTTAATTTTCATATTGTTGAATTGTTTGCAATTTAATATCAAGCAGCAATCAATCTTCTTTATTGGTGGTATTTCTAAGGCAATTACTTTCTTGCGCCGAGTGTTCAAAAATGCAACGCTATGTTTTGCCCATAATTATCCACTAAAGTTTCTGTTTTAAAGCTCCGCCCTCAACTCAACTCTGCTCATCTCCACGGCGTGGCATAGGTGTGCACGGAGAAATCCGACAGTCACTACGGCTTTCCTTTCCTTTTTTATTCTCTCCTTCACCGTTTGAGGCGTCCACTGAGAAGTGAAGTGACAGAGCCACTATTCCTTTCCTTTCAATTTTTAATGCGCCACGCACCTGGCCGAGGCTCGAGACAGCTATCACCGGTCCATTTTTGCGGAGATGGCAATCCTGATGCTGAAGCATTCAAAATGAAAATTGTTTTTTTTTTGGGGGGGGGGGGGGGGGGAACGAAATCGCGCAGTATCTGTCTTACATCTCGGCGCACTCCTGAACCGCGCCGTAAGGTAATGGAAAACCGAGGGACTGAGACAAAAACTGAAGAAAAAAGTGTTGTAATGGAGGGTTCCGCATTAAAAATGTTGAGTTAATTCAATAACAACAGTGTAAAAGAAGCAAACGCGACATACTTGCTACAAATACGCAACAAAAGAAAAAATAACGCACAATACAGGAGAGCAGGATCGAATGGAACGTGTCTCCTACAGCCACGGCGAAGCGAAATGTGCACCCAGCATGTTTTGTGCTAGCCTGGAATAATGCTGGGATATAATGTGCCGCAAATAGATGGAGGTTAAATTTTAAAACCTTTTTCGATAAGCCACTTTAATCATTTTAAGCCAGGCATGCCAAATGAGCACAGAAAGCAGCTTTATAAGGCAGCTCTTAAGCTAGCCTGTTCGTGGGTTGAGCCGCGTCGCCGTCGCCGGTGTGACCGAGCCAACGAGAGTACCGCCGATAGCTGATAGATGGCGCCAGAGTGGTGCGCTCCGTAAGCGCCGTATGCGCCGTCGTGCACCATCATTTTATGCACGGACGTAGGGTGTCTAGGGGAGGGGAGGTCTGTCTGCGGTGGCGCGCGCTGACACACCTCGCAGTCGCGCCACGTTCCGCTTCGTTGGCAGGCGGTGCTGTGAAATGTGCTGCACGCGTCCGCCACGCCACTCACAGCGTTGACTTCCTAGTATGAACCGTCTGCTTATATAATGCTATAGAAAATAATTTCAACCAGTTCTTCCTGAACATTGAGCGGTGCAACCGGTGGGAATGGTTCGTCTGCCGCTGCTGCTAAACGAGCTGTCTGAGCAGAGCCCCAGCGCCGCCGAGAAGACCCTGCACGCTCGTACCGCCGAAGCAGACAGAGCTGCGCTCAAATTTCGCACTTCGTGTTTCGATCTAGGCGAAACACTAAGGCGCCCGTGAGCTGTGCGATGTCAGTGCACGTTTAAGATCCCCAGGTGGCCGAAATTGTTCCGGAGCGCTCCACTACGACATCTCTTCTTTCACTCCCTCCTTTACCGTCCCCTTATGGCGCGGCTCAGGTGTCGGGCGATATGTGAGACAGATACTGTTCCTTTTCCTTTCTCGAAAAACCATTTTCATTTGCATTGGCCCCGCCGCGGTGGCTCAGTGGTTAGGGCGCTCGACTACTGATCCGGAGTTCCCGGGTTCGAACCCGACCGCGGCGGCTGCGTTTTTATGGAGGAAAAACGCTAAGGCGCCCGTGTTCTGTGCGATGTCAGTGCGCGTTCAAGAAAAAAAAATTAATAGTAATAATAATAATATTAATAATAATAATAATAATTGGTTTTTGGGAAAAGGAAATGGCGCAGTATCTGTCTCATATATCGTTGGACACCTGAACTGCGCCGTAAAGAAAGGGATAAAGGAGGGAGTGAAGGAAGAAAGAAGTGCCGTAGTGGAGGGCTCCGGAATAATTTCGGCCACCTGGGAATCTTTAACTTGCACTGACATCGCACAGCACACGGGCGCCTTTTCGTTTCGCCGCCATCGAAACGCGGCCGCCGCGGTCGGGTTTGAACCCGGGAACTCCGACGGTAAAGAACCCCAAATGGTAGAAATTTCCGAAGCCCTTCACTGCGGGGTCCCTCATAGCGTTAGTCGCTTTGGGACTGTAAACCCCCATAAATCAAACCTGATATGTTCATGGTCAACTCGAGAAGAGCGATAGACTGGAGTTGAAATAAGCTGGGTTCTTAGAGATGAATGATGAAAATTATGAGGCATAATTGAAAGAATTTTCCGTGCAGAGACAAAAAAGGAACTAACAGAGTGCGTTTCATGGTTGTTACACTGGCTTTACGATTACAGTAAGATACAATAAAACTGGCTAATTTACTCAGGATAAGTTAAACACACGAAAATGTCATTGTTGCTGAAGGTCCCACACGCAAGCTTCGTATTACAGTTTCGAGCGAGCAAGTGTCTTGTAAAAGGGAGTTTTCAATGAAACTGAGACTTGGTGAAATGACGATGTAGATATGGGGCATGCGGTAAACGTTGGAAATTATTGAATCAGCGTGCGGTTTCCATCATAATGCAGACGTTATACGGAGACGTAAGTACTGATTCTAGAGTGCGTATGGCCGTCAGATGGTACCTTCGTTGATACGCGCCGCGACGTGAAGCATGCATTATCTTTCATTTGTAGCGGTAAAGCTGCATTTGCCTTATTTAACACTAATTAACTGTGTTGTCGATTGCAGATATATTATTTGCCTGCCATTTTGTCTTCAAACTTCCCGGTTGACCACAAAGTCATCTTAGTAGAGGTGTATCATGGAAGCCGCATAGTCAGAAAGGTTATTACAACATATTAGCAAAGGTAACAGATTTAGAACCCTGAAGGAGCCATGTGTTATTCAATTGGGTTTTGGTAGCGATTACCAAAAAAAGAATTATGGAAAAGAAAAGTTTCAGGTCCAAATTTAACAGAAACGCCTTATCCACTAGTTGCTTACGGTTAACCGTTGGAAAAGTTAAAAAAAACCGAGGCAAATGATGTCGAGTTAACACGGCATGTCAAGGATAGCATTCAAGCAACGCGTTAAAGATACGCAGCTGTATTTCGCTCGAAAATTACCGTCGAAAGCTACTTAGCACAGGTGTGAAAAACGCAGTCTTTTCGAAGGAAGGTTTAGGATTACAGTATGTGCTCAAACATCTTGTAAGAAATGCTTGCTAATGGAATGGGTGTGTGCGTTACAGCAGCTGGTCTGTACAACGTACGAACCTTTCCGGTCTTGAAAAGGTAGTGGTTCTTGACCCCGTTTAAAAGACTGCTGAAATATTTGAGGTAAAAAATAAACATTCACATGTTTGTTTCTTTTAGAATATTCGAACTGATGTTATCGGGCCCGGAAGATGAGATTTTCAAAGAATTAATTATTTTCGTAATGCCAGCAGGATCAATGACGACTGAGAATATCGGATGAAATTTAAAATGTGGGCGTTCATCCACAAGATCGGAATAAACATTCTAGAGAATCCAGTATTCAGAACTGAGGGGCATTCAGCGGAAGGAATTTATTCTCCAAAATTATCATGAACGAAAACTGCACTATTATGTTTCAAGGTTACAGTGCACGAGGATTTCTTTGGATTGTTTAACGCCGTACTTGATAACGTTCCAGTAAAAACCAAGATTGCGTTGGCGCACTACATCGAAGATGAAAAATTATAGTTTCACCATTGTACATATTTCGAACGTGCACGCGAGAGTCGATTTTTCTTGTTATAAGTGCGTGGCTTAGCCTGAAACGCCGCACAGTGTGTCTGCGGTGGCTGACGATGATTGCAGGTGCCCTGTGGCCACGCTAACATGGTCTCGGATCAAGCGGCGAATGCTCAGCGGCGCTAATGTCAGATCAAGCCGCGCTCTAGCGTTTTCGGGTCGCGTTTGTACATGGCTGTGCATTATGGGGACTTAAAGAAATGAATGTAGATTATATACTTCTAAACAGTAATCAAGTTGAGTACCAAAGCGTCATTTGCACGTGCAAGTTCTAAACTGAGCGATGCAGCAAATATCTTGGCACTAAAAATATCTTCTATGGCGATGCAGTACTGTCATAACCGGGAAAAATTGAAAATGTTGCAGCTATTATTTATAATTTTCGGCACAGAGATAATGTGCAAAGGTACCCCTTTATTATCATAAGAACTCCTATGCTTAGCCGCTATTTCTTTTATTGATATGCTTGATTCCAACGAATGCCAAACTGAATTATTTCTCCACAAACACGTCAGTTCTGTTGTGAGAGCATCAGTTTGACTTACTGTACCAAACACCTCTGATCAAGTAAGTAGACTAGAAATTTTTGATGTTATCATCAGCGTCCCAAGAAGTGTGGATGATCAAGATTGGGTGTTATACAAGAAGCACCAAATTCCTTTCAGGGAGTAGTCCGGTTTTGTTACAATAATGACCATTTAAAAGCAAGACCTTCAAGGGTCCTGTTCTGCAGAAAATACTCCGGTGTCAGTTATGGTTGTTGCGAAAGAAAAATTTACATGGTCAGAAAGGTCGCTAAGTCACCCGTGAAGAAGTAGATTTGAAAAGTGAGTAAAACATTACAAAATGGGTAACTAAAAGGTAACAACTTGACTCAAACGTAATTAGGACAAGTATATAAAGTACATGAATTGCGCTGAAAAGAAAATTGGGGTAATTAGTCGGGAATCCGGTCCATGGCCCTTAAATTGCCAGTGACACACGCTACCCATAGGCCACGCAGACATGTCCGTACAGCTTGGCTAAGCCGCGACTTAGTGTATGTCGCATGGACTTTGCTATTGCCAAGGCCAATTGGAAGCATTTTTTATGCACTGGGAAGCTATGCTTGCGTTATGCTGGCTGTAGTAAAAATCACAGCGCTGGTAGCTGATGTATTATGTTATGAACTATTGCAGACCAACAGCCAGCATATCGATTCAAACCATAGACTGATGAAATGACAGATTTATTTGAAGTATTTAAATATACTGCATTGTTATCATCAAAGAAATTAACACATCCACTACGGCAGTGATTTTAGGAGCACTAATCCCTATGCGTTGGGGCCTACCGGTGGGCCACCCTTAAATTTTCTTGCGTGCAGTGTAAGCCATCAGTGAGCCACCGCCGATGCCAACTTCTTGGAGTGGCCAATATTTGGCAACAGCGACATGGCATTCGTGCTTTTTCCATGGTCCTTGAAAAATCCGTCCACTCATGCGGCTTCATCCTTGTCACGGATTTCCCCGAATAACACTCGGACCGAAAGAAAGGACTAGGCGACAGGTGTACCCACACAAACGCACATTTAATACACGGTCACGACGCAGCTGGCGTACGTCATGGTAAGGCGTGAGGAGGGCCGCCGAAGGGGAGCAGGGGAACGCGCCGACAAAAGGGAAAGGCTCTCAGGGCGGCGTCGCGCGCGAGTGTCGGGAGCCTCGGCCTAAGCGAGGGGGAATGGTCCGATCAGGCGCATGTGTCGTAAAGGGTTTCTCTCCGCTCGTTGTGGCATGTTTGCACGGCAGCTTGCTCGATGGGCCAGCGCCGGAGGCGAGCGGGTATCCGGGCACCCTAGGCCAGAGCGGCTAACAGGACGCATGTGTTGTAAATGGTTTCTCTCCGCTCGGTGTGGCATGTTTCTAGTTAGCCACAGCAGCTTGCTCGATGGGCCAGCGCCGGGGGCGAGCGGGCATCCGGGCACCCTAGGCCAGAGCGGCTAACAGGACGCATGTTGGAGAAGCCAGTTGCTTGAGCGGCGGCCGGGCGGGTTGGCCGTGTGGTGGCCGACGGTGGTACGGTGTCGCGAGAGTGTTGGAGTTTTCCCTTTTCTGAGTTTAAGTGGAGAGGCCGAAATCTGTTGGCATATGTAAATAAGTTTTCTAACTATTGTAATAAATAATTTTTTGAGGGAAGCCTTTCCAAGTGCCTACGTGAGAGGAACTGCACGCCTGTCTCAAACTCGCCAGTCGCGAAGTACGTCCTCCGGGTCACTCACGAGACCCGCCCTCTACCACTCCACGTTAACATCTGGATGCAACAACAACATCGCACAAGAGAGAGAGGGAGAATCAATATCGTGACTGGCGCAGCCGACAGGATTATGGGACCGCTGCTTTGCGACGGGAACGAGGAAGACAGAGGCAACGCAAGTTGAGAACACGTCGACGTAGTCAGCTCACCAGCAACGTTTGCCCTTGGGTGGTGAAGAAGAGTGGAAAAACGAACAGCAAGAAAGAAGAACGCCAGCACAAGAACAAGAGACAGCAGACGGATCTTCACCGATCTTCGCAACTTCAACACCGATGTAGGTGTGGAGAACAATCGTGGACCCGAACAGAGCAAGGGAGGACGGACTCAATTGCAGCGGGACTTGAGAGTGTGGCGGCGATTCGTACCAGGACTGGTAACATGTTAAAACGAAAGTGATTGTGAGAGAACTCTGGAATTTGGCCCGATTGACGTTCTTTGAAGACAAGACGACGAAAGAAAACGGTGAGCGAACAGCGCTGCTCTTAGCTTTTGTTGCTTGATGCTCACGAGGGGAAAGAGTAAGCTACTGCCGCCTGATATGGATGGTAGCACGACTGGGGGAGTGAGCGAGACAAGCACGCAAAGGGGTGAACCTGGACCCAATATGCAAATCCAAATGGAAATTGAGAAGATGAGGCTAGAGAGGGCGAAATTTGAATTCGAGACAGAGAAATTACGCAGACAAGACACAGCTGATCTTTCAGAAGGGAAAGAAGCAGTAAAATACTCCACAATGCTGAGCAGTGTACTGCCCCGAATGCCGAAAAAGGAGTCACTTATTACAGGGTGGTTTGATTCCGTGGAGATGCTGTTCCACTCCTTCAGGGTACCGGAGAGCGTGCAATCTATCACCCTGATTCCTTACCTCACTGACCGCATGCGATCAATGGCGATGCAAAATGGGACAAAAGAAATTCTTGAATACAAACAGCTAAAGCAAGTAATTTTGAGGGAACTGAGACTAAGCCCGGCAGAGTATAAAAGAATGTTTGACACGGCTAAGAAAGGACCGCAGGAATCGTGGCGCCAGTTCGGCTACCGCCTTCGTAGTTACTACTCATATTATATCAGCAGTAGAAAAGTGACCGAAATGGAGGAGCTGATGGAGCTGGTAGTGGTGGATAAACTGAAAGAGGTCCTGCTCAATGACGCGCTGCGACAGATAGCACTTCAGGAGAACAAAAGCTGGCTGAAATTAGACGGACTTACAGAAGTAGTCGAGGCTGTGGAGAGCAGTTGGGTGGAACCATCGGGAGCTAGCGTTCCACGCATGGGTATGATCAGTGGTGAAGTACGTAGAAGACAGGAGATGGCTGGGGCATCGCCACTCCATGGGCAAGAACATGTAGAGGTGAAGAATGCGCCATTTAAAGCACGTACGACGATGCGCCCGTGTTACCGTTGTGGCCGACCAGGTCACATGGCTAGGGAGTGTCAAGAAACTGAAGAAAAAATAGGAAACAGAGGTTTAAGTGTTCGTGATGGTGCCAGGGAGGGGCATTCTGCCGGCAGGGAATGGGAGCAGGAAAGAGGAGAGAAGGCTGTGTCAGCTTTTTGCTACCGCTGTGGCCGTTCAGGGCATATGGCCCGAGAATGCCTAGAGACAGAGGCTAGGAAGATTACCGCCAGTGTGATAGAAATAACCCCTCAAAGCGCTAAAGTTGGGTGCCAGGATCAGGAGCCAAGAGGGAGCACTCAGTTGGCGGGGACACATGTAGCTGATGTTCCTCTGTGTTCGGGCGAATCAGTCATCTTGGCGCGTTTGGATTCGGGTGCGGACATCACAGTGGTCAGGAAGTCACTGCTGCCGCAGGAAATGGTAGACCCACGAGGCAAAGTAACATTGAAGGGAGCCTTCGAACATCAGATTGAAGCGGAGCTGGCGTATGTACCACTAAGAGCGGATCGGAGGGGCCCACCTGTTGCCATCTTGTGCGCAGTGACAGAGGAGTTGGCGAGCGAAATTGACTGCTTGTTAACAGTGAAGGACTATAACGATCTGGTCAAGCAGAAGAAACCTCTGAGCTTCGAGCATGAGAGCAGCGATGTTTGAGGCTCGCCTCGGTGGACTGTTCTTGATTTTCTGTTTATTTTCATGCATGCTTCATGTATACTCGGCCTTCACTTTAAATATGCGATCCTGTGGCGTACAGTGCGGTGTGTAGCAGTGTATCTTGCTTTCATGTACTTGCATGCCTGTATTCTTTTTCGGAGTGAATCTCGAGGAGGCGATTTAGTGCATTTTAGCACTCGACAGAGGTGTGGCGTCCTGAGCAAGCCTAGGGGGAAAGCTTGTTTTTTTCCGAACTTTAAAAAAAATGGGGGGAAAGAATGGAGAAGAAGAGAGGAGGTGTCACGACGCAGCTGGCCTACGTCGTGGTACGGCGTGAGGAGGGCCGCCGAAGGGGAGCAGGGGAACGCACCGAAAAAAGGGAGAGGCTCTCAGGGCGGCGTCGCGCGCGAGTGTCGGGAGCCTCGGCCTAAGCGAGGGGGAATGGTCCGATCAGACGCATGTGTCGTAAAGGGTTTCTCTCCGCTCGTTGTGGCAAGTTTCTAGTTAGCCACGGCAGCTTGCTCGATGGGCCAGCGCCGGAGGCGAGCGGGTGTCCGGGCACCCTAGGCCAGAGCGGCTAACAGGACGCATGTGTTGTAAATGGTTTCTCTCCGCTCGTTGTGGCATGTTTCTAGTTAACCACGGCAGCTTGCTCGATGGGCCAGAGCCGGAGGCGAGCGGGCATCTGGGCACCCTAGGCCAGAGCGGCTAACAGGACGCATGTGTTGTAAATGGTTTCTCTCCGCTCGTTGTGGCATGTTTCTAGTTAGCCACGGCAGCTTGCTCGATGGGCCAGCGCCGTAGGCGAGCGGGCATCTGGGCACCCTAGGCCAGAGCGGCTAACAGGACGCATGTGTTGTAAATGGTTTCTCTACGCTCGTTGTGGCATGTTTCTAGTTAGCCACGGCAGCTTGCTCGATGGGCCAGCGCCGGACGCGAGCGGGTATCCGGGCACTCTAGGCCAGAGCGGCTAACAGGACGCATGTGTTGTAAATGGTTTCTCTCCGCTCGTTGTGGCATGTTTCTAGGTAGCCACGGCAGCTTGCTCGATGGGCCAGCGCCGGAGGCGAGCGGGTATCCGGGCACCCTAGGCCAGAGCGGATAACAGGACGCATGTGTTGTAAATGGTTTCTCTCCGCTCGTTGTGGCATGTTTCTAGTTAGCCACGGCAGCTTGCTCGATGGGCCAGCGCCGGAGGCGAGCGGGTATCCGGGCACCCTAGGCCAGAGCGGCTAACAGGACGCATGTGTTGTAAATGGTTTCTCTCCGCTCGTTGTGGCATGTTTCTAGTTAGCCACGGCAGCTTGCTCGATGGGCCAGCGCCGGAGGCGAGCGGGTATCCGGGCACCCTAGGCCAGAGCGGCTAACAGGACGCATGTGTTGTAAATGGTTTCTCTCCGCTCGTTGTGGCATGTTTCTAGTTAGCCACGGCAGCTTGCTCGATGGGCCAGCGCCGAAGGCGAGCGGGCATCCGGGCACCCTAGGCCAGAGCGGCTAGCAGGACGCATGTGTCGTAAATGGTTTCTCCCCCCTCGTTGTGGCATTTTTCTAGTTAGCCACGGCAGCTTGCAGCGAGCCGTGTGTTCGATATTTTGTGCTTTTCTTTTGTGTTGCAAGGCGTGTGTTTTTTATTGTGTGCTTTTCTTTTGTTTTGTGGTATGTTGCTTCCGAAATGTGGCGGGAAAGTAACCTATTGGCTGAGGGTGTAGTTTTGGCGGGAGGACAAGGAGACAGGTGTGCGCTAAGGAGAGCGCGGGAGGTTGGTTGGTGGCAGGCGGAAAAATCGGTCGTGTGCGGCCGGTGGTGGTCCCGGGGTCGCAGACTTGGAGAAGCGAGTTGCTTGAGCGGCGGCTGGGAGGGTTGGCGGTGTGGTGGCCGACGGTGGTCCGGAGTCGCGAGAGTGTTGGAGTTTTCCCTTTTCTTAGTTTAAGTGGAGAGGCCGAAATCTGTTGGCATATGTAAATAAGTTTTCTAACTATTGTAATAAATAATTTTTTGAGGGAAGCCTTTCCAAGTGCCTACGTGAGAGGAACTGCACGCCTGTCTCAAACTCGCCAGTCGCGAAGTACGTCCTCCGGGTCACTCACGAGACCCGCCCTCTACCACTCCACGTTAACATCTGGATGCAACAACAACATCGCACAAGAGAGAGAGGGAGAATCAATATCGTGACTGGCGCAGCCGACAGGATTATGGGACCGCTGCTTTGCGACGGGAACGAGGAAGACAGAGGCAACGCAAGTTGAGAACACGTCGACCTAGTCAGCTCACCAGCAACGTTTGCCCTTGGGTGGTGAAGAAGAGTGGAAAAACGAACAGCAAGAAAGAAGAACGCCAGCACAAGAACAAGAGACAGCAGACGGATCTTCACCGATCTTCGCAACTTCAACACCGATGTAGGTGTGGAGAACAATCGTGGACCCGAACAGAGCAAGGGAGGACGGACTCAATTGCAGCGGGACTTGAGAGTGTGGCGGCGATTCGTACCAGGACTGGTAACATGTTAAAACGAAAGTGATTGTGAGAGAACTCTGGAATTTGGCCCGATTGACGTTCTTTGAAGACAAGACGACGAAAGAAAACGGTGAGCGAACAGCGCTGCTCTTAGCTTTTGTTGCTTGATGCTCACGAGGGGAAAGAGTAAGCTACTGCCGCCTGATATGGATGGTAGCACGACTGGGGGAGTGAGCGAGACAAGCACGCAAAGGGGTGAACCTGGACCCAATATGCAAATCCAAATGGAAATTGAGAAGATGAGGCTAGAGAGGGCGAAATTTGAATTCGAGACAGAGAAATTACGCAGACAAGACACAGCTGATCTTTCAGAAGGGAAAGAAGCAGTAAAATACTCCACAATGCTGAGCAGTGTACTGCCCCGAATGCCGAAAAAGGAGTCACTTATTACAGGGTGGTTTGATTCCGTGGAGATGCTGTTCCACTCCTTCAGGGTACCGGAGAGCGTGCAATCTATCACCCTGATTCCTTACCTCACTGACCGCATGCGATCAATGGCGATGCAAAATGGGACAAAAGAAATTCTTGAATACAAACAGCTAAAGCAAGTAATTTTGAGGGAACTGAGACTAAGCCCGGCAGAGTATAAAAGAATGTTTGACACGGCTAAGAAAGGACCGCAGGAATCGTGGCGCCAGTTCGGCTACCGCCTTCGTAGTTACTACTCATATTATATCAGCAGTAGAAAAGTGACCGAAATGGAGGAGCTGATGGAGCTGGTAGTGGTGGATAAACTGAAAGAGGTCCTGCTCAATGACGCGCTGCGACAGATAGCACTTCAGGAGAACAAAAGCTGGCTGAAATTAGACGGACTTACAGAAGTAGTCGAGGCTGTGGAGAGCAGTTGGGTGGAACCATCGGGAGCTAGCGTTCCACGCATGGGTATGATCAGTGGTGAAGTACGTAGAAGACAGGAGATGGCTGGGGCATCGCCACTCCATGGGCAAGAACATGTAGAGGTGAAGAATGCGCCATTTAAAGCACGTACGACGATGCGCCCGTGTTACCGTTGTGGCCGACCAGGTCACATGGCTAGGGAGTGTCAAGAAACTGAAGAAAAAATAGGAAACAGAGGTTTAAGTGTTCGTGATGGTGCCACGGAGGGGCATTCTGCCGGCAGGGAATGGGAGCAGGAAAGAGGAGAGAAGGCTGTGTCAGCTTTTTGCTACCGCTGTGGCCGTTCAGGGCATATGGCCCGAGAATGCCTAGAGACAGAGGCTAGGAAGATTACCGCCAGTGTGATAGAAATAACCCCTCAAAGCGCTAAAGTTGGGTGCCAGGATCAGGAGCCAAGAGGGAGCACTCAGTTGGCGGGGACACATGTAGCTGATGTTCCTCTGTGTTCGGGCGAATCAGTCATCTTGGCGCGTTTGGATTCGGGTGCGGACATCACAGTGGTCAGGAAGTCACTGCTGCCGCAGGAAATGGTAGACCCACGAGGCAAAGTAACATTGAAGGGAGCCTTCGAACATCAGATTGAAGCGGAGCTGGCGTATGTACCACTAAGAGCGGATCGGAGGGGCCCACCTGTTGCCATCTTGTGCGCAGTGACAGAGGAGTTGGCGAGCGAAATTGACTGCTTGTTAACAGTGAAGGACTATAACGATCTGGTCAAGCAGAAGAAACCTCTGAGCTTCGAGCATGAGAGCAGCGATGTTTGAGGCTCGCCTCGGTGGACTGTTCTTGATTTTCTGTTTATTTTCATGCATGCTTCATGTATACTCGGCCTTCACTTTAAATATGCGATCCTGTGGCGTACAGTGCGGTGTGTAGCAGTGTATCTTGCTTTCATGTACTTGCATGCCTGTATTCTTTTTCGGAGTGAATCTCGAGGAGGCGATTTAGTGCATTTTAGCACTCGACAGAGGTGTGGCGTCCTGAGCAAGCCTAGGGGGAAAGCTTGTTTTTTTCCGAACTTTAAAAAAAATGGGGGGAAAGAATGGAGAAGAAGAGAGGAGGTGTCACGACGCAGCTGGCCTACGTCGTGGTACGGCGTGAGGAGGGCCGCCGAAGGGGAGCAGGGGAACGCACCGAAAAAAGGGAGAGGCTCTCAGGGCGGCGTCGCGCGCGAGTGTCGGGAGCCTCGGCCTAAGCGAGGGGGAATGGTCCGATCAGACGCATGTGTCGTAAAGGGTTTCTCTCCGCTCGTTGTGGCAAGTTTCTAGTTAGCCACGGCAGCTTGCTCGATGGGCCAGCGCCGGAGGCGAGCGGGTGTCCGGGCACCCTAGGCCAGAGCGGCTAACAGGACGCATGTGTTGTAAATGGTTTCTCTCCGCTCGTTGTGGCATGTTTCTAGTTAACCACGGCAGCTTGCTCGATGGGCCAGAGCCGGAGGCGAGCGGGCATCTGGGCACCCTAGGCCAGAGCGGCTAACAGGACGCATGTGTTGTAAATGGTTTCTCTCCGCTCGTTGTGGCATGTTTCTAGTTAGCCACGGCAGCTTGCTCGATGGGCCAGCGCCGTAGGCGAGCGGGCATCTGGGCACCCTAGGCCAGAGCGGCTAACAGGACGCATGTGTTGTAAATGGTTTCTCTACGCTCGTTGTGGCATGTTTCTAGTTAGCCACGGCAGCTTGCTCGATGGGCCAGCGCCGGACGCGAGCGGGTATCCGGGCACTCTAGGCCAGAGCGGCTAACAGGACGCATGTGTTGTAAATGGTTTCTCTCCGCTCGTTGTGGCATGTTTCTAGGTAGCCACGGCAGCTTGCTCGATGGGCCAGCGCCGGAGGCGAGCGGGTATCCGGGCACCCTAGGCCAGAGCGGATAACAGGACGCATGTGTTGTAAATGGTTTCTCTCCGCTCGTTGTGGCATGTTTCTAGTTAGCCACGGCAGCTTGCTCGATGGGCCAGCGCCGGAGGCGAGCGGGTATCCGGGCACCCTAGGCCAGAGCGGCTAACAGGACGCATGTGTTGTAAATGGTTTCTCTCCGCTCGTTGTGGCATGTTTCTAGTTAGCCACGGCAGCTTGCTCGATGGGCCAGCGCCGGAGGCGAGCGGGTATCCGGGCACCCTAGGCCAGAGCGGCTAACAGGACGCATGTGTTGTAAATGGTTTCTCTCCGCTCGTTGTGGCATGTTTCTAGTTAGCCACGGCAGCTTGCTCGATGGGCCAGCGCCGAAGGCGAGCGGGCATCCGGGCACCCTAGGCCAGAGCGGCTAGCAGGACGCATGTGTCGTAAATGGTTTCTCCCCCCTCGTTGTGGCATTTTTCTAGTTAGCCACGGCAGCTTGCAGCGAGCCGTGTGTTCGATATTTTGTGCTTTTCTTTTGTGTTGCAAGGCGTGTGTTTTTTATTGTGTGCTTTTCTTTTGTTTTGTGGTATGTTGCTTCCGAAATGTGGCGGGAAAGTAACCTATTGGCTGAGGGTGTAGTTTTGGCGGGAGGACAAGGAGACAGGTGTGCGCTAAGGAGAGCGCGGGAGGTTGGTTGGTGGCAGGCGGAAAAATCGGTCGTGTGCGGCCGGTGGTGGTCCCGGGGTCGCAGACTTGGAGAAGCGAGTTGCTTGAGCGGCGGCTGGGAGGGTTGGCGGTGTGGTGGCCGACGGTGGTCCGGAGTCGCGAGAGTGTTGGAGTTTTCCCTTTTCTTAGTTTAAGTGGAGAGGCCGAAATCTGTTGGCATATGTAAATAAGTTTTCTAACTATTGTAATAAATAATTTTTTGAGGGAAGCCTTTCCAAGTGCCTACGTGAGAGGAACTGCACGCCTGTCTCAAACTCGCCAGTCGCGAAGTACGTCCTCCGGGTCACTCACGAGACCCGCCCTCTACCACTCCACGTTAACATCTGGATGCAACAACAACATCGCACAAGAGAGAGAGGGAGAATCAATATCGTGACTGGCGCAGCCGACAGGATTATGGGACCGCTGCTTTGCGACGGGAACGAGGAAGACAGAGGCAACGCAAGTTGAGAACACGTCGACCTAGTCAGCTCACCAGCAACGTTTGCCCTTGGGTGGTGAAGAAGAGTGGAAAAACGAACAGCAAGAAAGAAGAACGCCAGCACAAGAACAAGAGACAGCAGACGGATCTTCACCGATCTTCGCAACTTCAACACCGATGTAGGTGTGGAGAACAATCGTGGACCCGAACAGAGCAAGGGAGGACGGACTCAATTGCAGCGGGACTTGAGAGTGTGGCGGCGATTCGTACCAGGACTGGTAACATGTTAAAACGAAAGTGATTGTGAGAGAACTCTGGAATTTGGCCCGATTGACGTTCTTTGAAGACAAGACGACGAAAGAAAACGGTGAGCGAACAGCGCTGCTCTTAGCTTTTGTTGCTTGATGCTCACGAGGGGAAAGAGTAAGCTACTGCCGCCTGATATGGATGGTAGCACGACTGGGGGAGTGAGCGAGACAAGCACGCAAAGGGGTGAACCTGGACCCAATATGCAAATCCAAATGGAAATTGAGAAGATGACGCTAGAGAGGGCGAAATTTGAATTCGAGACAGAGAAATTACGCAGACAAGACACAGCTGATCTTTCAGAAGGAAAGAAGCAGTAAAATACTCCACAATGCTGAGCAGTGTACTGCCCCGAATGCCGAAAAAGGAGTCACTTATTACAGGGTGGTTTGATTCCGTGGAGATGCTGTTCCACTCCTTCAGGGTACCGGAGAGCGTGCAATCTATCACCCTGATTCCTTACCTCACTGACCGCATGCGATCAATGGCGATGCAAAATGGGACAAAAGAAATTCTTGAATACAAACAGCTAAAGCAAGTAATTTTGAGGGAACTGAGACTAAGCCCGGCAGAGTATAAAAGAATGTTTGACACGGCTAAGAAAGGACCGCAGGAATCGTGGCGCCAGTTCGGCTACCGCCTTCGTAGTTACTACTCATATTATATCAGCAGTAGAAAAGTGACCGAAATGGAGGAGCTGATGGAGCTGGTAGTGGTGGATAAACTGAAAGAGGTCCTGCTCAATGACGCGCTGCGACAGATAGCACTTCAGGAGAACAAAAGCTGGCTGAAATTAGACGGACTTACAGAAGTAGTCGAGGCTGTGGAGAGCAGTTGGGTGGAACCATCGGGAGCTAGCGTTCCACGCATGGGTATGATCAGTGGTGAAGTACGTAGAAGACAGGAGATGGCTGGGGCATCGCCACTCCATGGGCAAGAACATGTAGAGGTGAAGAATGCGCCATTTAAAGCACGTACGACGATGCGCCCGTGTTACCGTTGTGGCCGACCAGGTCACATGGCTAGGGAGTGTCAAGAAACTGAAGAAAAAATAGGAAACAGAGGTTTAAGTGTTCGTGATGGTGCCACGGAGGGGCATTCTGCCGGCAGGGAATGGGAGCAGGAAAGAGGAGAGAAGGCTGTGTCAGCTTTTTGCTACCGCTGTGGCCGTTCAGGGCATATGGCCCGAGAATGCCTAGAGACAGAGGCTAGGAAGATTACCGCCAGTGTGATAGAAATAACCCCTCAAAGCGCTAAAGTTGGGTGCCAGGATCAGGAGCCAAGAGGGAGCACTCAGTTGGCGGGGACACATGTAGCTGATGTTCCTCTGTGTTCGGGCGAATCAGTCATCTTGGCGCGTTTGGATTCGGGTGCGGACATCACAGTGGTCAGGAAGTCACTGCTGCCGCAGGAAATGGTAGACCCACGAGGCAAAGTAACATTGAAGGGAGCCTTCGAACATCAGATTGAAGCGGAGCTGGCGTATGTACCACTAAGAGCGGATCGGAGGGGCCCACCTGTTGCCATCTTGTGCGCAGTGACAGAGGAGTTGGCGAGCGAAATTGACTGCTTGTTAACAGTGAAGGACTATAACGATCTGGTCAAGCAGAAGAAACCTCTGAGCTTCGAGCATGAGAGCAGCGATGTTTGAGGCTCGCCTCGGTGGACTGTTCTTGATTTTCTGTTTATTTTCATGCATGCTTCATGTATACTCGGCCTTCACTTTAAATATGCGATCCTGTGGCGTACAGTGCGGTGTGTAGCAGTGTATCTTGCTTTCATGTACTTGCATGCCTGTATTCTTTTTCGGAGTGAATCTCGAGGAGGCGATTTAGTGCATTTTAGCACTCGACAGAGGTGTGGCGTCCTGAGCAAGCCTAGGGGGAAAGCTTGTTTTTTTTCCGAACTTTAAAAAAAATGGGGGGAAAGAATGGAGAAGAAGAGAGGAGGTGTCACGACGCAGCTGGCCTACGTCGTGGTACGGCGTGAGGAGGGCCGCCGAAGGGGAGCAGGGGAACGCACCGAAAAAAGGGAGAGGCTCTCAGGGCGGCGTCGCGCGCGAGTGTCGGGAGCCTCGGCCTAAGCGAGGGGGAATGGTCCGATCAGACGCATGTGTCGTAAAGGGTTTCTCTCCGCTCGTTGTGGCAAGTTTCTAGTTAGCCACGGCAGCTTGCTCGATGGGCCAGCGCCGGAGGCGAGCGGGTGTCCGGGCACCCTAGGCCAGAGCGGCTAACAGGACGCATGTGTTGTAAATGGTTTCTCTCCGCTCGTTGTGGCATGTTTCTAGTTAACCACGGCAGCTTGCTCGATGGGCCAGAGCCGGAGGCGAGCGGGCATCTGGGCACCCTAGGCCAGAGCGGCTAACAGGACGCATGTGTTGTAAATGGTTTCTCTCCGCTCGTTGTGGCATGTTTCTAGTTAGCCACGGCAGCTTGCTCGATGGGCCAGCGCCGTAGGCGAGCGGGCATCTGGGCACCCTAGGCCAGAGCGGCTAACAGGACGCATGTGTTGTAAATGGTTTCTCTACGCTCGTTGTGGCATGTTTCTAGTTAGCCACGGCAGCTTGCTAGCGGCGGCTGGGAGGGTTGGCGGTGTGGTGGCCGACGGTGGTCCGGAGTCGCGAGAGTGTTGGAGTTTTCCCTTTTCTTAGTTTAAGTGGAGAGGCCGAAATCTGTTGGCATATGTAAATAAGTTTTCTAACTATTGTAATAAATAATTTTTTGAGGGAAGCCTTTCCAAGTGCCTACGTGAGAGGAACTGCACGCCTGTCTCAAACTCGCCAGTCACGAAGTACGTCCTCCGGGTCACTCACGAGACCCGCCCTCTACCACTCCACGTTAACATCTGGATGCAACAACAACATCGCACAAGAGAGAGAGGGAGAATCAATATCGTGACTGGCGCAGCCGACAGGATTATGGGACCGCTGCTTTGCGACGGGAACGAGGAAGACAGAGGCAACGCAAGTTGAGAACACGTCGACCTAGTCAGCTCACCAGCAACGTTTGCCCTTGGGTGGTGAAGAAGAGTGGAAAAACGAACAGCAAGAAAGAAGAACGCCAGCACAAGAACAAGAGACAGCAGACGGATCTTCACCGATCTTCGCAACTTCAACACCGATGTAGGTGTGGAGAACAATCGTGGACCCGAACAGAGCAAGGGAGGACGGACTCAATTGCAGCGGGACTTGAGAGTGTGGCGGCGATTCGTACCAGGACTGGTAACATGTTAAAACGAAAGTGATTGTGAGAGAACTCTGGAATTTGGCCCGATTGACGTTCTTTGAAGACAAGACGACGAAAGAAAACGGTGAGCGAACAGCGCTGCTCTTAGCTTTTGTTGCTTGATGCTCACGAGGGGAAAGAGTAAGCTACTGCCGCCTGTAGCACGACTGGAGGAGTGAGCGAGACAAGCACGCAAAGGGGTGAACCTGGACCCAATATGCAAATCCAAATGGAAATTGAGAAGATGAGGCTAGAGAGGGCGAAATTTGAATTCGAGACAGAGAAATTACGCAGACAAGACACAGCTGATCTTTCAGAAGGGAAAGAAGCAGTAAAATACTCCACAATGCTGAGCAGTGTACTGCCCCGAATGCCGAAAAGGGAGTCACTTATTACAGGGTGGTTTGATTCCGTGGAGATGCTGTTCCACTCCTTCAGGGTACCGGAGAGCGTGCAATCTATCACCCTGATTCCTTACCTCACTGACCGCATGCGATCAATGGCGATGCAAAATGGGACAAAAGAAATTCTTGAATACAAACAGCTAAAGCAAGTAATTTTGAGGGAACTGAGACTAAGCCCGGCAGAGTATAAAAGAATGTTTGACACGGCTAAGAAAGGACCGCAGGAATCGTGGCGCCAGTTCGGCTACCGCCTTCGTAGTTACTACTCATATTATATCAGCAGTAGAAAAGTGACCGAAATGGAGGAGCTGATGGAGCTGGTAGTGGTGGATAAACTGAAAGAGGTCCTGCTCAATGACGCGCTGCGACAGATAGCACTTCAGGAGAACAAAAGCTGGCTGAAATTAGACGGACTTACAGAAGTAGTCGAGGCTGTGGAGAGCAGTTGGGTGGAACCATCGGGAGCTAGCGTTCCACGCATGGGTATGATCAGTGGTGAAGTACGTAGAAGACAGGAGATGGCTGGGGCATCGCCACTCCATGGGCAAGAACATGTAGAGGTGAAGAATGCGCCATTTAAAGCACGTACGACGATGCGCCCGTGTTACCGTTGTGGCCGACCAGGTCACATGGCTAGGGAGTGTCAAGAAACTGAAGAAAAAATAGGAAACAGAGGTTTAAGTGTTCGTGATGGTGCCACGGAGGGGCATTCTGCCGGCAGGGAATGGGAGCAGGAAAGAGGAGAGAAGGCTGTGTCAGCTTTTTGCTACCGCTGTGGCCGTTCAGGGCATATGGCCCGAGAATGCCTAGAGACAGAGGCTAGGAAGATTACCGCCAGTGTGATAGAAATAACCCCTCAAAGCGCTAAAGTTGGGTGCCAGGATCAGGAGCCAAAAGGGAGCACTCAGTTGGCGGGGACACATGTAGCTGATGTTCCTCTGTGTTCGGGCGAATCAGTCATCTTGGCGCGTTTGGATTCGGGTGCGGACATCACAGTGGTCAGGAAGTCACTGCTGCCGCAGGAAATGGTAGACCCACGAGCAAAATAACATTGAAGGGAGCCTTCGAACATCAGATTGAAGCGGAGCTGGCGTATGTACCACTAAGAGCGGATCGGAGGGGCCCACCTGTTGCCATCTTGTGCGCAGTGACAGAGGAGTTGGCGAGCGAAATTGACTGCTTGTTAACAGTGAAGGACTATAACGATCTGGTCAAGCAGAAGAAACCTCTGAGCTTCGAGCATGAGAGCAGCGATGTTTGAGGCTCGCCTCGGTGGACTGTTCTTGATTTTCTGTTTATTTTCATGCATGCTTCATGTATACTCGGCCTTCACTTTAAATATGCGATCCTGTGGCGTACAGTGCGGTGTGTAGCAGTGTATCTTGCTTTCATGTACTTGCATGCCTGTATTCTTTTTCGGAGTGAATCTCGAGGAGGCGATTTAGTGCATTTTAGCACTCGACAGAGGTGTGGCGTCCTGAGCAAGCCTAGGGGGAAAGCTTGTTTTTTTCCGAACTTTAAAAAAAAATGGGGGGAAAGAATGGAGAAGAAGAGAGGAGGTGTCACGACTCAGCTGGCCTACGTCGTGGTACGGCGTGAGGAGGGCCGCCGAAGGGGAGCAGGGGAATGCACCGAAAAAAGGGAGAGGCTCTCAGGGCGGCGTCGCGCGCGAGTGTCGGGAGCCTCGGCCTAAGCGAGGGGGAATGGTCCGATCAGACGCATGTGTCGTAAAGGGTTTCTCTCCGCTCGTTGTGGCAAGTTTCTAGTTAGCCACGGCAGCTTGCTCGATGGGCCAGCGCCGGAGGCGAGCGGGTGTCCGGGCACCCTAGGCCAGAGCGGCTAACAGGACGCATGTGTTGTAAATGGTTTCTCTCCGCTCGTTGTGGCATGTTTCTAGTTAACCACGGCAGCTTGCTCGATGGGCCAGAGCCGGAGGCGAGCGGGCATCTGGGCACCCTAGGCCAGAGCGGCTAACAGGACGCATGTGTTGTAAATGGTTTCTCTCCGCTCGTTGTGGCATGTTTCTAGTTAGCCACGGCAGCTTGCTCGATGGGCCAGTGCCGTAGGCGAGCGGGCATCTGGGCACCCTAGGCCAGAGCGGCTAACAGGACGCATGTGTTGTAAATGGTTTCTCTACGCCCGTTGTGGCATGTTTCTAGTTAGCCACGGCAGCTTGCTCGATGGGCCAGCGCCGGACGCGAGCGGGTATCCGGGCACTCTAGGCCAGAGCGGCTAACAGGACGCATGTGTTGTAAATGGTTTCTCTCCGCTCGTTGTGGCATGTTTCTAGGTAGCCACGGCAGCTTGCTCGATGGGCCAGCGCCGGAGGCGAGCGGGTATCCGGGCACCCTAGGCCAGAGCGGCTAACAGGACGCATGTGTTGTAAATGGTTTCTCTCCGCTCGTTGTGGCATGTTTCTAGTTAGCCACGGCAGCTTGCTCGATGGGCCAGCGCCGGAGGCGAGCGGGTATCCGGGCACCCTAGGCCAGAGCGGCTAACAGGACGCATGTGTTGTAAATGGTTTCTCTCCGCTCGTTGTGGCATGTTTCTAGTTAGCCACGGCAGATTGCTCGATGGGCCAGCGCCGAAGGCGAGCGGGCATCCGGGCACCCTAGGCCAGAGCGGCTAGCAGGACGCATGTGTCGTAAATGGTTTCTCCCCCCTCGTTGTGGCATTTTTCTAGTTAGCCACGGCAGCTTGCAGCGAGCCGTGTGTTCGATATTTTGTGCTTTTCTTTTGTGTTGCAAGGCGTGTGTTTTTTATTGTGTGCTTTTCTTTTGTTTTGTGGTATGTTGCTTCCGAAATGTGGCGGGAAAGTAACCTATTGGCTGAGGGTGTAGTTTTGGCGGGAGGACAAGGAGACAGGTGTGCGCTAAGGAGAGCGCGGGAGGTTGGTAGGTGGCAGGCGGAAAAATCGGTCGTGTGCGGCCGGTGGTGGTCCCGGGGTCGCAGACTTGGAGAAGCGAGTTGCTTGAGCGGCGGCTGGGAGGGTTGGCGGTGTGGTGGCCGACGGTGGTCCGGAGTCGCGAGAGTGTTGGAGTTTTGCGTTTTTTTAGTTTAAGTGGAGAGGCCGAAATCTGTCGGCATATGTAAATAAGTATTGTAACTATTGTAATAAATATTTTTTTGAGGGAAGCCTTTCCAAGTGCCAATGTCAGAAGACCTGCACGCCTGTCTCAAACTCGCCAGCCGCGAAGTACGTCCCCCGGGTCACTCACGATACCCGCCCTCTACCACTCCACGTTAACATCTGGATGCAACAACAACATCGCACAAGACTGGGAGGGAGAACCAATATCGTGACTTACACCCTACGTGACACACACACTAGAACACCAAACAAAACTCACACAAAACACAAAGACTATAAATACACACGACCCGGGAACACTGCTACCAGCGTCTACTACCAGCGTTCTACTGTTAGTGGTCGGCGTTCGTGCTCACGGTTGGTTCGGTGCGGCTGCGGCGTTGTATAGAACTAATAGCCGGCGTCGAGGCGGCGTTCGACGTGCTTGGGCTGGCGTCGCTGGCTGCGTCGCATAAGCTCCCAGTCCAAGCGCCCGCGGAGGTGATGCCGGTATTGTTGGCGTTTTGGGCACCACCCGGATGGGTAGCAACAGCGCTGGAGGCACCCCAGGTCGTAGCAGGTGGTAGCGTCCTCCGTTGGCTCCCCGGAACGGGCTTAGGCACGGCAGGAAGTCCACGATGCGAAGCCGTAGAACGCGAGCTCACCGGTGCAGTGGCCGGCGCCGCTTTCTTCAAGCCGAAGCGTCCCTGACCCTCCGGAGCCTCCGCTTCTCTGTCCCTCTCCCCAGTGCCTCGCTCTCTCTCACCCTTTTATTGCCTTGGCGTTAGTCCACGTAAGCCTTGTCGTCGTCTTCTCCTTGTCTTGTCCACCAATCATCTCTCTCCACCTCGCCGAATGCTTCTCCACCAATCATCTCTCTCCACCTCACCGGATGCTTCTTCTTCATCTTTAGTCTTCGGTTAATCCACGTCGTCTTCTTCACACCTCTTTCCTTCATAATTTTATTTTAGACTCCCTATTATATGTGACAAGGGCCCCCCTCTCAAGTGTTTTTCTATGAAAAACTGCTCACGTCATCCTCATCCTCAAGCCGTCCAGCCAACCGACTATCTTCTGTGGCGATTCTGGACCCAGCACACAACACACCGCAGATGTCCAGCACACACCAAGAGCACACCACTAACTTAGCACACCAAACTGCATATTCAGAACACTAACACACTACTGCCATTGTCTGTACAGAGTCCTTAATACACATGCTGGTGCCCACAACACACTCCCTTGTATAATCACATAACACCAACAACAGCAACAACAACAAGATAAATACCAGAGATACATTAACACAGCAACAACAAAAAGATACATCCCAGAGATACTTAGGGCTGTTCAGTTGCCTCTATCCGCTCCAACGTTACCTTCTGCCTTCATTGAAATTGGAGTTTATTTGTACCTTATTCCACGCCCACCATGTCAATAGCCATTCTATGAAATGGTAGATCAATGGCTGGCATCTTGCCCACAGGTACGGGGCCAACTCTTCCCTTCGGAACTGTGCACTGGCACACGTCACATGAGCGAACAAAGCGCTTAACGTCACTCTGAACACCCGGCCAAAAAAACTCCTCGGTGATCCTAGACACCGTTTTTTGAACACCCTGGTGTCCGGCCATAATGGTGTCATGTCCTAAGCGTAGCACGGTCTCTCGCATATCTCTAGGTAACACCAGCTGTTGGACGGACCCGCCTTCCTGAACTAAATATGCATTCCCTGTGCAGAAAACCATTTACCACTTTTTACCCGATTCTTTCGAAGCAGGCCTTCAAGCTCGGGTCTTCTTTTTGCCTAAGTGCAATTTCGCTCGGTTTTAGGCTCAGGCACATCGTTACAGGAGTAGAGAGCGGACGCTGCGTTGCTCGGGCTGTCGCTTGACCTCTTGTCGCCACTGCCGACGAGAAACTGCACCCGTCTGAGCTGTCGCGGGCATTTCCTCCTCTGGATGTTCTTCAACGGCGAGCATCCTCCACTCGAGATCGGGGTTTTTGACACTTCTTGCACCCGTAATGTTTCATAAGATGAGATCGTAGATGGATGGGCTGGTCTACGCATTTTGGCACTACTTGTCCAGTATAATATGGCGTGGACACTGGAATCCTGGCTTCAGGAAGGTACCTTACTGTGCTATCTACAAGAGTGACGACCGACGCTTCCCCTGTAAGCTCCTCGTCCTTCACCAGGCTTCTCCGAACCAAAACAGTGTTTGCTCCGCTGTCTGTAAGCACCAATATAGGACAGTCCCCTATTTGCCCAACCAACACCGGCATTGCTGCTTTCGACTTGGGTGTTCCACTCACCGCCTCATTTTCCAGCGGCGTTTGCTGCCCTTTCAGCTGTGGAACTTCGGGTGGCGTGACAAGTTCTACCCTCGAGTCGACAACGCATGCAGCTCGGTCCTGCGTTCTGTATCGGCACTCATCCAGAGTATGACCCCTCCTTTTACAACCTTGACACACAACCTGTGTTTTTTGGGCAGCGCTACTAGTTCGACAGTCAGCTGCACGGTGTCCCACCTTGCCGCAGAGAAAACACCTTACTGGCGCCTTAGATGCACCGCCATGTGCTCTTGGTGTTGCCGCATCTGTCTCTAGGATCTTTTGGGTTTCCTCCTTTGCCTTACTCAAATTTCTTAGCCCTTGAGCCTAGAGGAATTGGTCTGCAGTGTTGGCGAACTCTTCCAATGAACACAACTATCTTTCTTTCGGGAATAGCGCTAGCTTTTAGCTGCAACACGCTAAAAATTGCTCTGTGACCAGCTTGTCATGCACCCCTTCAAAACTCTTTTCTTTGACATATCAAGCCACCTATCAAAATAGTTGATCAGCCTGCAGGAAAACTGCTTAGCAGTTTCCGAATCCTCAGGATACGCGGTGCGAAATCTCTCACAAAATCCCTCTGCCGTAAGCCTGAATCTTTGGAAGAGCGCCTTTTTGACTTTCTCGTAGTCTATGGAATCAGCAGCAGACATACTTCCAAACACATTCAGCGCCCCTCCGACTAAACACATGCTCAATGCCATGGCCCATTCACTGCGCTCCCAGCCTTGCCCCAAAGCTATCCGCTCGAATCGTTGCAGATATCTGTCCAGATCACCTCTTTTGTCATCGAAAGGAGCCATCAGCTTCCTTGGAGAAATTTTGGCCGGTCTAGGAGATTCTCTACCCGCTAAGGAACGCTGATCACTGTCCGTGATCTCTTCATATCCTCCCGCGACATGCGCCTGTTTCCACAAAATAAACTCCTCCCGTTTTATTCTTTTTTCTCCTGTTATACTGCCTCGCGAGCTCTTCTTGCTTCTCGCTCTCCTGCTTCGCGAGCTCTGTCATCTGCTTTGCGAGCTCTTCTATCTGCTTCGCGAGCGTCTGCGCGTGCTTGCACCCTTTCCTCTCTCTGCCTATCTGCCTCCTCTTTCTGCTGGTCGCAGAGACGCATCGCCTCTTCCTTGCTTAACCCAAGCTTGAGCGCCAGTTCTAATGTTCTTGCCAAATTCATACTTTCTGCCGTCGAGAGATCGGAAATATACGAGAGAAAGCAAAAAACAAATAAGGAAATGAATCATGGCACAGACTCGCCACTTTGTCCCAGACCTCTCCGAATAACACTCGGGCCGAAAGAATGGACTAGGCGACAGGTGTAGGCACAAAAACGCACATTTAATACACCCTGCGTAACACACAAACAAGAACACAAAACTAACACAAAACACAAAGACTATAAATACACACGACCTGGGAACACTGCTACCAGCGTCTACTATTAGCGTTCTACTGTTAGTGGTCGGCGTTCGTGCTCACGGTTGGTTCGGTGCGGCTGCGGCGTTGTATCGATCTAATAGCCGGAGTCGAATAGGCGTTCGACGTGCTTGGGCTGCCGTCGCTGGTGGCGTCGCTGGCTGGGTCGTATAAGCTCCCGGTCCAAGCGCCCGTGGAGGTGATTCCGGTGTTGCTGGCATTAGGCGCACCACCCGGATGGGTGGCAACAGCGCTGGAGACACCCCTGGCCGTAGCTGGTGGTAGCGTCCTCCGTTGACTCCCCGGCACGGGTTCAGGCACGGCAGGAAGTCCACGATGCGAAGCCGTTGAACGCGAGTTCACCGGTGCCGTGGCCGGCGTCGCTCTCTTCCAGCCGAAGCGTCCCTGACCCTTCGGAGCCCCCGCTTCTCGGTTCTTCCCCCCAGTGCCTCGCTCTCTCTCGCCCTTTTATAGCCTTGGCGTTAGTCCACGTAAGCCTTGTCGTCATCTTCTCCTTCTTCTCTTCTCCACCAGTCATCTCTCTCCACCTCACCGAATGCTTCAACATCTTATTTAGACTTCGGTTAATCCACGTCGTCTTCTTCACACCTCTTTCCTTCATATTTTTATTTTAGACTCCCTATTATATGCGACAATCGTGCGACTCAGTATTCGTGGGGCCCAGCACAAATGCAGGACGTGACCAGCCGGTGTCCCACGACGTAGTAAATGCATTAAGGAGTGTTGGAAAGGTAAATATGCCGAAATGGTGGTGCTTGCCTTTCATGTGTTGCTTGATGCTAACTTTGCTTTGAATAGGATAACGTTCTGGCTCTGATATATTGATCCTGTCCTTGCTGTTATTACTGATATATTCCGTTCGCTCATGTTAACACGCCAAATGGGTCTGTTGTTGTAGCGATAGCTACATTACGGTAGCATTTCCAGCCTTCAGCGTGGCGGCGCCGCCACACTGTCACGTGGGTGGTCACGTGGTGCCATGGTGGGCGAAACCAAGCTGCCAGAGCTGTGAGCATGCGCCGTGTCAAGTGGGACGAAGATGAAGAAGGAACGCCCAGCGAAACGGTGCGGCGAAAGACTGACTTTGCAATTCAACTCAGCAAGTTCCACTCTGCCAGCTGTAGCTATCGCGTCACACCAGGATTATCCAGAGCTAAACCAGAGACATTCCTTCTTAACCCTTCTGCTAGCGATCGTTGTGGGATCAGCAATGCATTGCAAAGGAATAAGCAAATCATAGTGTTGCTTCAATAAAGGTCTTTTGTAACGTGTTTAGAAGCAGTCTCGTTTCTTGGGAGGTCATCAGGGCAGTTGCCTGACGTCGACAAGGGCTCATTTCAAGCCAACTGGCTCAGACATTGCGCTCTACCACCTTCTCATCATCATTATCAGCCTGACTGCGCCCACTGCAAAACAACTGTCCTCCCATGCTCCTCCAATTAACCCTGTCGGACAGTGCCAGCTGCGGCCACTTTATTCCCGCAGACTTCAGTATCGCATCCGCCCGCCTAAATTTCGGCCGCCCCTGAGACTCTTGTCTCCTCTTGGTATTTAGTCCGTTACCCTTAATGACCGTCGGTTAGCTTGCTGTTAAGTTAGAGGCCTATGGAAATGGTGTCTCGTTTCCCCCTTTTGCTGGGAACTGCTGCCTCCGCGGGAAGTCGAGAGGGGTCAGAATAATGACAGCGCGTCGCGCCCTTCGAGCGCTACGTCCAAGGCCGTGGGGCCAAAGGGGTGCGAGACCGCGAACGGCCTCGTCAAGTTCGCAAAGGGCCGACGACCTTTTTTCTTTGAGGAGGTACGAGCTCTCAAGTAGGGGGGGGGTCAGGAAGGTCGGCGACTTCTCAAATGACCTGACTGTCCAGATAAGCGATGGGTTTTTGTTACTAGCAGCAGAGACACTAAAGCCGAAGCGGGGGCGCCTCGATGGGTTGCAGATGGGGCGAGGCGCATATGCAAAACCGCTCCCCCTGCACGTTCCAAGAGGTGCGGGGTACACTGAGTCGTGCTCTGGCGAGCCCTGGGCTCTGCCCACTTGTATGTTTGGTGCCATTGCGCTGCTATTGGTCGAAATTTAGCGAGAGCTGGCATGGTAAAGCTCCGAGTAACTATTGAAGGATTTAAAGCCAGCTGAAAACAAAGGAGTGGAGGAGCGCGCAGAGTCTCATTCTCGGCCGCTTTTAAATAGCCTTTCTTTTAAACCGCCTTTTCCTCACACTGCCTTGTATTTCGGTCCCGTCATTAATCAATCAGTTTTATTTGTTGAGAAGTTGGAGTTACTGCCTCAGCCGGCAACGTGTCGCCAGACGAGCAGACGAGGACCCGAAGTGCTGTTCGTACTGCTAACCGCCGTGTATACGATCACCGGCTAACGTGCCAACATCATTCGTCGCTCGCTACGAACTTCCGGCCAGCCCAAACCGGTCATCCGATGTTATCCGATGCCTCATCCGATGCCATGTAATCCAAAGGCATCATCCGATGCCTTTGGATTACACGCACTGCCCAAGCCTGCCTTTGTATTACACGCACTGCCCAAGCCTATTTCTTGGTCTGGATTTAGACTAGGATGTCCTTAATCCGTGCTTGATCCCTGGCCCACTCCGCCGTCTTCGTCTCTCTTAATGGTAGTAGTAGTGGTCTAGTAAAAATAATGATAAAAAGGAAGGGTAAGATTTTTGCTAGTCCTAGCATCTGCCATCGATACTGAAGCACCTGAGCTGGGTTAGCGGAATTAAAGGATAGCAGGCAGAATGGAGAAATGAAATGAAAAGGGCGAGGGGACAGGAAGGGAGGATAGGGGCAGAGGTATGGCACCATTATCATTTTCCGCTCCATTGCTCCCTGCGTTTTCCTCAATTTAAGCTGAACCCTTTTCATTAGCCTGCACTTTTCAGACACATAGGTCACTATAGGTACAGCTGTTCAATTCTTTTCTCCTGAGGGATATTGGTAAACTGCCATTCATGACCTTATATTTCTTTTAAAAATTCATTCCTTATTGCATTACAATGACACACACTATCCCATCTTGTTTTTTCGAAAAAATTTCCGTGCCGTGGCCGCCATCTTAAGTTTCCAAATGGTAGACAAAGCACGCCTAGCAAAACAATTGCGGAGAAAAAAATATTTGCGCATGACTATGAATTTTTTTATGTGAATAAAGGACAATGGGTTTTCATACACAGTAAAATGAAATGAATTTGGTTTATTTTCTTTTTGTGAAACAAAAAATGATGTACAACACCACGCGATTTTAAATATCCTTCAAAAGTTTTATGTTCTCACTGTAGTCATTCCAACTATTTTACCAAGCTGCCTAAAAGGCAACGAAGCGGATAAATATGTTTCAGAGATCAAACAATGTCAGCGGAGTTATAAAAATAATTCTAAATTTTAGAAAAGGTGATTTTTTCGGCATATTCAGCCGTCAATTGCACTGTGAGGTGGTAGTAAGGCAGAAAAAATAGTAAGTTGTACTGTACCATTCAATGCCGTTTATTTTAGGTAGTAATGACAGTGAGATTTTTTTTAGCGAGAAAATAATTTTGCTAGTTCAGCACCGATGGCCGACTCCAGCAGTGCTCCGTGCCTGCTCCTCTTAACTGTATTGCACGCTGGAGCCGGCTGCAAACGAGATGTAGTAGCGCTGCACGGTGCTCCAAGTTGATGCTCCTACGTTTTGGAGGTTGAAAGGTAGGCTAGCGTCTTCATCCATCTCTCGACCCTTGAAACTCTTTGGTCGCTAATACGACGTAAGTCCAGTATGTGCAGTCAAAGTACACGAACAATTGATATCATAAAACACCCGTGTTCTTTATAAAGAGAGTGCTTGTTCAAACCGCCCAGTGAGTTCAATTTCTTTTCATCGAATAATTTCATGTGGAACCTACAGGGTTATAGTGCCGTTTGTAGTTTTGTCCCTGACTCTAATAGCTCAATGGGGGCACTATTTAACCTTAGTATGACCCCTGAAGACTGGCTCATGCTGACAAGCGCCTCTTTCTCCGGCAGACGGAGTACGAGAATGACCGGCTCATTCTACTTCACTCTGTCATGGGTATTGCCAAACCATAGCCACCCAACTCTCCATGCCTGGGCATCGGCTCAAAAGCGGCTGTTCACGCAAAATCAAGGCTACCAGCGCCCCTTGCGGGGAAAGTGTGAGGAGGCCAGGAAAGGGATTCCCTACGCGCCAAAGGTGCGTGCTGCTGGTTCGCGCGCATTTCATTCTCTCTGCCGCGAGAGGGTTGTCTGCGATGCGAACACCTCATCACGGCCAGCGGACGAGGAGGAGGAGGAAAACTGTACGAAAGCTAAAGGCAATTGGGCGAGCTTATGGGTGGGCCCTCGTTCCAGGTATCCACTGGCTTGAGCTGCCCTGCGGACCTGTTGTATGAGGGCCCGTTGGTCCTCCAGGTTATCGCTAGAGTTCCTGAGCATGATCCCGCAGGAGCATACGGGAGGATATACAGGAACACTAGTTATCTCTGGTCAGCAGCGGCTCCCACCGCTCAAAATACGTGTTCTTCGTCTGTAGAGTGTTTGGTTTGGCCCCACGTCCCCACGAAATGTGGAAAAGTGTAGGGTGGACCTGGCACCAGGGACAGGTGTCGGAGTACAATGTTGGATGTATGAGATGTAGTCTATCCACTTCATAGGAATTAAGACACCTCAGATGCCGTCTCTTGGCGGCAGCAATAGACGAACACATTTCCAAACAGCTAGCGGCAAACTAGGCTCGCTGAGTGCACCAGGCCATGAACGAGGTTTTAGGTATTTCCCGATGCGAGCGCCTCTTCGTGGCGAGCGCCTCATTCATCGCCCCACACATACTTTCGCCGATCGCCGAGAAGCGGTGCTCGCAGCCTTGACGAAAAGTTCGATGGTCCTTTGCATCCTTCGAACTTGGCACCGATGACCAGGCATGGAAAAAATAGGAGGCTAGGGCCAAACTCCAGAGAAAAGCTGACTCGGCTTGGCTCATGGAATATGGCACGATAAATCAAAGTGTTTTTAACTCTGTTACCAGACTAACGTGTACTAGTACACTTTAACCAGACCGTAAACAGCGCTTCCTGGCAGAAGGCCAGTTCAGTATGTTCTCTACTCAGGCGGTACTTGCATTTGATAGCGCTTCTCGGAGCAGTGGCGGGATGAGGAGGAGCGTGGCGGCAACGTTCTTTAGTAAGCGTCTCTAGTTACGACGCGGTGTTTCCTGATTTGCTTGCAACGCGACCGCTTCGTTTTTACCTTTTTTTAAGGTAAAAACGTTATATGGCACATTTTCAACGAAACCCGGCGTCGTTGTCGGCGTCCAGGAAAAGTGGTCCGGAAAAATGCTAATCTTTTCATCAGCAAAAAAAAAAAAATGCTGCGGTTCAACTATTGCTGAACCTGGTTAGAAGCGAAATACGAAAATGAAACTTAGTTCTTCGGGAAAGGAAATGACGCAGTATCTGTCTCACATACCGGTGGACACCTGAACCGGGCTGTAAGCAAAAGGATAAAGGAGGGACTGAGAGAATAAAGGAAGAGGTACCGTAGTGGAGGGCTCCTGAATAATTTAGACCACCTGGGGATCTTTAACGTGCACTGACATCTCACAGCACTCGGGCGCCTTCGCGTTTCGCCTCCATCGAAACCCTGCCACCGCGGTCGGTTCAGCGTTTTGATGGAGGCGAAACGCAAAGGCGCTGCTTTAATTTAATTTAATTTAATTTAATTGGTTTTTGGGGAAAGGAAATGGCGCAGTATCTGTCTCATATATCGTTGGACACCTGAACCGCGCCGTAAGGGAAGGGATAGAGGAGGGAGTGAAAGAGAAAAGGAAGAAGAGGTGCCGTAGTGGAGGGCTCCGGAATAATTTCGACCACCTGGGGATCTTTAACGTGCACTGACATCGCACAGCACACGGGCGCAATAGCGTTTTTCCTCCATAAAAACGCAGCCGCCGCGGTCGGGTTCGAACCCGGAGAACGCTGCTTGCTTCCAAGATTGCTTTTTTTAATTTTTTGGGGGGGAAAGGAAATGGCGCAGTATCTCTCTCATATATCGGTGGACACCTGAACCGCGCCGTAAGGGAAGGGTAAAGGAGGGAGTGAAAGATGAAAGGAAGAAGAGGTGCCGTAGTGGAGGGCCCCGGAATAATTTCGACCACCTGGGGATCATTAACGTGCACTGACATCGCACACACACGGGCGCCTTAACGTTTTTCCTCCATAAAAACACAGCCGCCGAGGTCGGTTTCGAGCCCGGGAACTCCGGATCAGTGGTCGAGCGCCCTAACCACTGAGCCACCGCGGCGGGGCCCAGGATTGCTTTTTGAAACTGGTTTTGAAGAAAGGAAATGGCGTAGTAACTGCCTCACATATATCGGTGGACATCCGAACCGCACCGTAAGGGGTATTACAATGGGTCACTTTCGAGGTCAAAAATTCAAGCACAGCGAGATTGTTACGAGGTAGCGTGGTGAAGCTTTCGCTTCAAAATTTCCTTCCGAAGGTGCGGGGAAGGGAATCAAAGACGTTCATTGCCAGGTGAGGACGCAAACCACGGACCACAAAACCGCGTTGCTTGTTGGCGAATAAAGGTGAACGTGGTGTATGCGTTGCCTTATGACTGTAAGTTAATGAGTAGGTGTGTCATTATAAAGGAAGGAAAAATTTAAATTGAAAAATTAATGCTTTCACATTCAAAGAGCGTAAGTTGTCTGAAGTGCCGTTGGTAATTTTGCTTTGTGTAACAGTGCCCTTCAGCAGATTCCTGAATTGCTGAAGCTGGAAGCGCCAAAGCCTAGCGCACTATCTTATACGGGGAGTGTAGCGTTTCTTATACCTACGTTTGCAGCCGGCTATAGCGTGCACTGCAGTGAAGAGTAGGCACGGAGCAACGCCGCAGCAGGGCGTAAGTGCTCTGCAAAATTATTCTCTCCCTAAAACAAAAATCATTCCAATTAAACTTCCTCAAATAAATATCATTGAATGGTGCTGTATCACTTACTACCTTTCATATTTTTACAAGAACGAAATCACTATGCAATTTCCCTGAATAAATAAAACACTCAAACAAAGAAGGACAGAGAAGAGACGAGGTACAAAGTGCGGCTGGAACTAACAATTGCACTTTATTTAAACAAGTCGGTCGCCTGAGGAAACCAGTCGAGCATGCGCAGCACAACAACCAAGGCGCCGGTCCTGTGGTTTTGTGTTCCTCCGTTGTCTTCGCCTGTCGCGCGGTCTTGTTTTGGAAATCTCATGTACCAATTAGCCCATACAAGATTTCTACACACACCGCCAACGATGTTTGGCAGATAACCAAGGAAGCACCGGCGCCGAAAGGAAACTTAACACCCTCTTTATCTTCCCTTTTATTCCTCTTTACTATCCTCTTGCATGCAGATGCGATAGGCTTCGAGAATTTCGCGCTCCACCTTGCCCTTGCCTCTACCTAGAGGGCTAAGCTCGGGTAGCAGCACGGTAAATAGCAGGTAGCAGCCGCAATCGAGGCAGTGGCGAGGCAGGTTTTCTCCGCCAGAGGGGTTCAAGAAGTTGTAGCGCTCTCGCAGCATGTCACTGATACACCGGCCTACTTAGCCGATGTAAAATTTTAGAGTGAAAGCTCTACGAGATGCAAAAGTTGTCTCCCTGTCGGGGCTGTCCTTGACCTTCGGTGAACTTGATAAGCCAGCATATCAACCGAATCGCTTTCTGAAACCACGCACAACAGGGCGGCAGAGATCCCTATTTCTTGCTGTGCGTAGTCAGGATGATGATGAAGATTATGATAATGACATGTGCATAAGGATGATGATATGTGCATAAGCATCGAAAAAGTTTGCTATGAGGCAAGGTGTTAACTTTGTCTTTTCCGCCACATGGAAGCTTACAAGCCTTTGTTAACTTGTACTGTGTGGCAGAACGAGACCTGTATGTATAATGACGCGGTGCTATTAAAACTGTTACATCACATGAGTGAAACGTCTGGTGTACAATTTTCCCCTGGCTTGAGAAAAGATTCCATCGTCCAAACATGCCGGTGCATCAGTGATAGGCTGCGAGAGCGCCACAACCCTTTTAACCGCTCTGACGGAGGAAACCTGTCTCGCCACAGCCGAGATCGCGGCTGCTACCCGCTGCTTTTCAATGTTCGCCTTCTATACTCCGTTTCATACATAGCTGTCTACACAGCCAAAGGTACGGAAGTAGTCCGTCAAAAAAAAACTAACAAAATGTGTCTCCCCGCCTCGCGTCGTGGCTGAGTGGTACATTCTACTTCCGGCCACCGAGCGTGACGGACGCAGGATCATGAGCTCCCACGGAGCGGCGATAGCGGCCGTTGCCGGCCGCGGAAACAGGTTTGCCAGCGACGTTGATGATTACGAGATCGTCCTGCCTACCCTGCCTACCGGACGTGTGGTTTTAAACACGGTCTTTCTGCACGGGGACGTGCGTGCGAGACCCTACAGGGTCGAAGACTTCAGGGACGCCCTCGCCAACGCTGGTGCGCTCCCCGACATCGTGGCGTTGGGGGCGTACCAGATAAACCACGTGTGGGCGGTGACCTTCAGCACCGCTGACGCCGCAAAGAAACTGGCCGCCACGAAGGAGCTGGAAGTCAAGGGACGCCGCTGCATTGTTTTCGATCCAGAAGACCACCAGGTAAACTTGCGCCTCCACTGGATGCTTCACGGCGTCGCCGACGAGGACATCCGTACGGCATTCGCGGCGTTCGGCAACGTGACCGAGGTCACCCGGGAGCGTTGGCGCGTCGCCGGCATGAAGGAGAAGGGGTCCACCACGAGGACCGTGCTTCTGAAACTGAAGCCAGGTGTGAAGGTGGACGACCTGCCCCACCAGGTACGAGTCGCTGGCGAGTTGGCTCTCGTGGTGGTTCCCGGGCGGCCGATGCAGTGCCTTCGTTGCGGCGGCACGGGGCACGTTCGCCGCGATTGCAAGGTGCCCAGGTGTTCGAAATGCCGGCGCTATGGACACTCGGAGGCTGACTGCGTTCGTACCTACGCGTCGGCCACCGGGCATGTAGCAGCGAGCGTCTCCGCAGAACTGATGGACGTCGTCGAAGCAGAGGAGGCAGCGAGCGGTGCCGACGACACGGGCAAAGCGGAGGGGGTGGCGGTGCAGCCAGCTGTTGCGAGTAGCAACACCGACACGGCTGTGGCTCAGGAGAGCGGGTCGCCAGCTACTGACCCATCTTCGACGCCTGTGGAAACGCCCAAAGATGGAGCGAGCTCGTCCGTGCACGTGGAACGGAAGGCCGCCAGCGAGAGCCACGACGAAAAGGACGACTCCCGCATGAACGTCGGCGTGACTACACCTGCGAAGCGGCCACACGCCGAGACCAAGGCCGACGGGGAGAAGGCAGCGGAGCCCAGCGTCGGGGAACCGCCGGCAAAGACGCCCCAAGCACGACGGGCCGGTCTGAGACCGCGCCCAAAAGTTCCGGCTGAGAAGCGTGGCGGCGACAAGGCGCCTCCTGACCAGGAGCACGTGCTCGCGCCGGATGACACCGGCGGCGACGGCATCGTCTAGCGACATGCTAGGCGCGGGAGGTAAGCACCGTGCTTTCGGTCTCTTCTTCCTAAGTTAAAATGGCTTCTGCAACTCCGTTTAAAGTCGCCACCCTAAACGTCAGAGGCCTGGCAGGTAAAAGAAAACAAAGCCAGCTGTACAGACTTATAACGGAGCAAGATATTGATATACTGGCAGTGCAGGAGACTAAAGTCGATGGTGAGGAAGAGACCGGGAGCATGGTGCGACGTTTCACGTCTAGGTATTTTGCCGTCGTTAGCCATGCTGTAGGCACATCGGCTGGCTGTATTCTTTTTGTTAAGAAGTTGCTGGGAATAGATGTACACGGTCATCATTCGTGCTTGTCGGGTCGACACGTGTCCATCGATTTTTCGCTCAGTAACATAGACTGGCGCATTGTTTGCCTCTACGCTCCTAATGTGGTTAATGACCGAGCCGCGTTTTTTTGAAAGCGTCGAAGAACGGCTTCGCACTGACAGACAGCTGATTGTTATGGGCGATTACAACTGTGTCCTTAGTGCGCGCGACAAGACAAGCCTCCGAGGTTTCCGAGACAAAAGCACCGAAGTGTTGTTACGAATGATTGTGAACTGCAACCTCGAGGATGTAGCAGAGTGTCTTGAAGGAACGCGTGCTGTAAGGTACACACGATTCGAGGGCACAAGTCACGCACGCCTAGACCGCATTTATGCATCCGCGGAAACTGTACCTAAATGCAATAGTTATGTAGTTATGCCGGTATCATTTTCTGACCACTGTTTGGTTCAATGCTGCATAGGATTCATTAAGAAGGGGAATGGTTTTTCATGGGAAATGTGGAAGTTGAATGACAAGCTACTTCAGGACGAATTTTATAACCGAGCTGTAAGGGAAGAAGTAGCAAAAATAGAACCAAGTAGCAACATGAGGATATGGCAGCAGTGGGAGCTCACTAAGGAAACTTTAAAATTAAAAGCAATAGAAAGAGCCACTTGTATACGTCATCAAGCAAAACAACAGGAAATTGAGCTAAAGACACTGCTTCAGAAGATGTTAAAACAGGAATGCCGAGCGCCTGGTAAATGGATGGAGGACATAAGAAAAACCAAACAAAAGCTAGAGATAATCGAAGAAGAACGTTATCGGGGAGCGTTGGTGAGGGCAAGGGCAGAAAACATGGCTGCAGGGGAAGCGCCAACGAAACGAGCACTTGGTTTGGAAAAAACCCGTGCCGAAAGAAATCACATTAACGAAATAGAATGGGGAGGTGTTTCAAAAACGTACATCGATCACATCAAAGGAGCCTTTTTCGAGCATTACCAGGCGCTCTTCGCATCGCACCCGGTAGATGTTATCACATTTAAGGAGGCGTTTCTAGCCGAGATGCCGCGTCTGGACGACGAAACTAAAGACAGATTAGAACAGCAGATAAATCAAGAGGAAGTCGAGCAAGCAATAGATAGTTTAAACCCAGGAAAGTCGCCTGAACCGGACGGGTTCAGCGCGGCATTCTACAAAGAATTTAAACATGTAATTTCCCCGGTCTTGAGGGTAATCTTTAACGAAGCCTTTAAAGTCAAAGCACTGCCTCCGTCCTATGGGTCGTCCCATACTGTGCTGATTCCCAAAACAGACGACACAGACAGATTACGACTGGTGACAGCATACCGCCCGATAGCACTCACTAATGTTGAGTACAAAATTTTTATGAAGATTTTGGCGCGAAGGCTGCAGACCGTGATTCATCACTTAGTTGGTCCGCATCAGACCTGCGGGATTAAAGGGCGGTCTATTTTTACAAATATTCACGTTGCGCGCAGTGTCTTAGAAACCTGTGATGACACAAATGGTCAGGTGGCTATTCTTCAGATCGATTTAGAAAAGGCTTTTGACTGCGTTGCCCATGAACTTTTGTTTGCAGTATTAAGCCATGTTAACGTTGGTTCTGTTATTCGCGAGGGTGTGGCCCTGGCGTACCGGAACTGCACGACGAAATTGATCGTTAACAAGAGTCTGGGGGCCCCCATTAGCGTGCAGCGTTCGGTGCGCCAGGGCTGTCCCCTCAGCCCCCTTTTATTTTGTATTTTTGTGGAGACCCTTTGTTTGAAGCTACTGAAAAACAGAAGTATTACCGGATTCAGTTTACAAGCAGCCGAAGTAAAGGTTCTGGCGTACGCTGATGACATTGCTGTGTTTGCCGTTGACGAGGGAGGCATAAGCGAGGCCGTTCAATGTGTACGAGATTTCAGCCAAGCTACTGGAAGCGGGGTTAACTGGTCGAAGTGCCTCGGACTTTCGCACGGAAGGTGGGCATCTAAGCCGGAGCGGTTTCCCAGCGTGCCTTGGACGACGACGCCAGATAAATACTTGGGCGTTCCACTCGCTGCTTACCGTGACAGTGAACAGTATTGGACAGGACAGATTAAAGAGATACGAGAAAGAGCTGATAAGTGGAAAGGAACGACCTTGTCCATTTTCGCCAGAGCCACTGTTTGCAACTTGTTCTTTATCAGCAGGCTCTGGTACGTCATGCAGGTGTTGCACTGTTCACGGTTAAGTATTCAAAAGCTACACCGAATTTTCGCCATCTTTGTCTGGTCGTCTGAATGGGAGCGCTGCAGCCGGACCAACCTGTTCCGACGGGTTCAAGACGGCGGGCTGGGACTGGGCCATTTGTTTTTGAGACAGCTGGTCAATCGTTTTTTGTTTCTTCGGGACACAAGAGACCCGTTTTTGCGTACCGTATGCCAAGTTAGGCTGCGGCATCTGCTTCCAGAGTACATAGTCGGAACTGCTGACGTTTACAGTAGGGTCACCGGTTTTTACCGGGAAATCGTAGCCAGTGTAAGGTTTCTTTCCGAGCGGTTTTCAAATGACTTTCTGTCGACTGTGAAACGAAAGAAACTGTACCGTGCTTTGTGCGATGTAGTTTTCCCGGTGCCCTTGTACAGGGCCTTGTACAGTGGAGGCCAAGACAAAGATGTTTTAAAGAGAGTTAAAAACATGCAGGTGCCATCAGGAACCAAAACCTTCTTTTTTAAGCTGCACACCGGAACCTTACCGGTTAAAAAATTTTTAGAGGGAAAGGAATTATTTTTACCCTGGGGTTCTCACTGTTTAATTTGCAGAAAGCCTGAAACAATAGACCATGTATTTTTACACTGTTGGGAAGGGGTTTATTTTTGGGATGTATTACAGCGAACCTTAGAGAAAGAATTTCCACTAGACCCGTATGGCATCCGTTACTTATGTGTTGAAAATGAGGATGGGGTGCCTTATGATTTAATAATGCTGACAGGCCTCCACTGTATATGGCGCTCGAGAATGGCAGGCTTTCACTGTGACAGAGACGCAAGACCTGCCCGAATCTACTTTCGAGAAAGTATGGACATGTTTCTGGCCATTCAGAAGGCCGCAGCGGAGCCTCCGGAGTGGCTCTCAAGACTAGAGCCACTCTGTACACTGCGTGAATTTTAAGTTGACGAAGCCAGACTCATGCTGGCTGACTTCGAGTCGGGTGTACATAGCGTTTGTCTTTTGTTGATTGTTTGTTATGTGCAATTTTCTGTGTCAAAGCCAGGCAATAAAGAAAAAAAAAAGTGGCTGAGTGGTACGAAGCGCGGGCATGTTTGTTCATTTTGTGAGGGGGCCCAGGTTCGATCCTCAGCGTAGGTTTGTTCTTTTTTTTATCTTTTTTCGGCGAATCTCTAGATAGAAAGTCTAAATGCGAGCCATATATAAGTGGCCTTTTTTGTTATCAAAATGAAATGACTTCTTTAATAAGAAGCGTGCTGTTAACTTTTTCCGCAGGGAAACGAAAGTGAAGTGAGAGTTGGCAACGGACGTGCTGAGAGGCGCTGTTTTTCGGTGTTCACGGATTTTTTCGCATGCTGCACACAATGAATCATTAATTGTGGGGTGATAGAATTCAGTGTGGCTTCAATTATTTTACTCCGCCAGAAAGACCTTCTTTCTTAAACCTCACAACTGTCCGAGGGCTCACTCCGGTCATCTCGCCCACAATTGCGAGAACGTCACGCACAGTCTTCTCGGGGTGGAGCTTCCTTATGCTTGCGTAGACATTAACTATCACCGCCTTGCAGTCTTTAGAAAACTTTGGAGACTTCACCTTGGAAAAGAGGCGAACAGGAGATGTTTTCGAAGTCGAAGCGGGGGAAGAAAACAAGCGAGCAGGTGACAGCGACGCCATTTTCACAAACAGACCTGCCGGCTCAGCTGCGAAAACCTGATACAGCCGGCGCCTGAGAAAACGAAAAATCTGCGTCACTCGGTTCTGGAAAACATAAAAGAAAAATCAATCTATTTGCAAAATAAAACACTTCCATCGGTCTACTATAATATCAACTACTGTTCACTTTGCTTGTCAATTCATTTCTATTTTTATTTTTGACGCACTATATTATGATGCGGACGAGGATCGCAAACAGGCACCGTAGCCTTGGCTGCGTAGACAACTAAGTATGAAACGGAGTATAGGTAGAGGCGAGGGCAAGCTCTAGCGCGAAACTCTCGATGCCTATCATCAGTTCCTCATGCATCTCATTGATGCAGGATGAACTACGTTCCCTTTCGGCTCCCGCGCTAGAGCCTTGGTTAAACATTGTTGGTGGTGTGCGTCTTAGTTGTGCTGCGCACGGTGGACTGGTTTTCTTAGGAGACGGACTTGTTTCAATAAAGCACAATGGTTAGTTACAGTCGCGGTGTGTTCCTCGTATCTTCTCTGCCCTTCCCGTTTTAACTGGTTTATTTATTCAAAACTATGTACCAACTTACCCAGATTGCAACTCTTCTACAATATAATTGACGGCATATATATAGCGTTTCATCGACGACTTTACGAAATTAAAAAAATAGGCTTTTCGACTTCGAAGAGCGCTTATTTCGACATAGCTCTGTCAGGGGTGTAGTAAATCACAATATAAGCAAATACGTGCTAACAAGCAGGATGTGTAACTAATACTGATGATGATGATGATCGTGGATTTTTATGGTGCAAGGGCATCTCGATCCACCTTGAGCAAAGGCCAGCAGACCGATTCTTCGCCCACACCTGCCGTGGTTTACCTTCCCGTCGCTCCTCGTTCCGCTGTCCCGTTCCGAGGCGAAGCCACCGAAGACATCGACAATTGGCTTCAACACTACGAACGCGTGGCCCGCTACAACGTCTGGGCTGCGGAACATTGCCTGCAGAATTTGCAATTCTGCCTTGAGGGCACTGCCCGTCACTGGTACGAGAACCACGAGCACACCGTTACATCGTGGGTACCTGCAAGACACAGCTGCGAAACACTTTCGCTAACCAGCATCGTCGCCAACGCGCAGAGGTCCTCCTGCAAACCAGGTTCCAGGGCCCCGATGAAACCGTCACTAGTTTAGTGGAAGACGTGTTGAGGCTTAGTGCCCAAGCCGACCCCCGAGCCACCGAGGAAAAGAAGGTGCGCATTCTTATGCGAGAATTAAAGTATGACATCTTCAGCGGTCTCATTCGGGATCCTCCCACCTGGATGGATGGATGGATGGATGGATACGGCTGAACCCTTTACATCGGGCGGTGGCTCAAGCCACCTAGCCATGTCTTGTGAAATTTTACTCCTGTCTTGCTTTTAGCCACCAATCAGATAACCTTCGCTTGGTTACTTCTAACCTCTTAAAATCCACTTTCCCTTCACTATCCCTAAACCCCAATGCCTTGGGTAAGTCAGCCCCGCTGCCTTCCACTGTAGGGTGAAGCCCTTTACAGAAAAGTATCAAGTGTTCAGCCGTTTCCTCCTCCTCTCCGCACGCAATGCACAAAGTGTCTATCTCCTGGTACCTGACTCTATACTTCTTAGTCCGCAAAACTCCAGTCCTGGCCTCAAACAACAAAGAACTTCCCCTACAATTATCATAGATATTTTCTTTGACAATTTCCTGTTTAAAGGTCCGGTATGTTTCTAGTGCCGATTTCGTCAGCATCCCTGTTTTCCACAAAGCTCTCTCTGTTCCTTTAACCTTTTTCTTAACCGATAATTGCTGATTTGCCCCCTTACTGCTGTCCAGATATTTGCTTGTCAATTTTCTAGTTCGCTTTCTCCATTTCGTGTCAACATTCTTTATATACAGGTATCTGAAAACTTTCCTAGCCCACCGCTTTTCCTCCATCCTTCTCAATCGTTCCTCAAATGCTATCTTACTGCTAGCCTCTCTGCTCTCGAAAGACGCCCATCCCATATCACCCTGTACCCCCTGATTTGGTGTATTGCCATGTGCTCCCAAAGCTAACCTCCCTACTCCCCGTTGCCTAATTTCCAGCCTTGCTTGAACATCTGGCCTCATACACAGGACCGCATTCCCGAAGGTCAGGCTAGGGACCATCACCCCTTTCCAGATCCCTCTTACCACCTCATACCTATTGTAATTCCACAGTGCCCTATTTTTCATGACAGCTGCATTCCTACTAGCTTTATTCATTACATATTTTTCATGCTCTGTCAGATACTCAACACTGTTATTTATCCACACCCCAAGATACTTGTACTCATTCACTACCTTTAGCACGAACTCCTGTATTCTATGCTCGCCGCCCTCTTCATTAAATGTCATGACTGCAGATTTTTCCTTACTATACTTGAAGCCTAATCTGTCTCCCTCTGTACTGCATATGTCTAACAACTTCTGCAGGTCTTCCTTGTTGTCAGCCATTATCACTATATCGTCCGCATATATTAGTCCCGGTAATGTCTGTTTAATCAATTCCCCTTGCTTGAAAAAAGATAGCTTGAAACCTAGTCCGCTCCCCTCTAGCTTGGCCTCCAAACCTTGCAGGTACAACATGAACAACAAAGGGGACAGAGGACATCCTTGTCTAAGCCCCCGCTGTATCTCTACAGGCCCTGATACATTTTTTTCCCATTTTATGAGCACTCTGTTACCTCTATATATATCTTTTAAAAGATTAATTACTCCATTTTCCACATCCAATGTGCCCAATATGTCCCACAAATGCTCCTGAGTAACGTTGTCATAGGCTCCCCTAATATCCAGAAATGCTAGCAATAAGGGCCTATGTTCCTTTTCCGCAATTTCTATACACTGTGTCAATGAAAATAGATTGTCCTCCAACCTCCTTTGTTTCCGGAACCCATTCTGTAGTTCCCCTAGCACCCCCTCGTTCTCCACCCAAGCCTGCAGTCTATCCTTTATAATTTGCATCACCACCCTGTAAACCACAGACGTCACTGTTATGGGGCGATAGTTACTTACGTCTGCTTTGTCCCCCTTTCCCTTATATATCATGTTCATTCTACTTAATCGCCATTCATCGGGGACTTTCTCATCCACTATCATTTTGTTCACTACCTGTATTAATGTTTGCTTGGATTTTGGTCCTAACTTCTTTATCAACGTAATCGGGATACCATCTGGTCCTGTTGATGTGCCACTAGGAACCTTCTTCTCTGCCCTTTCCCACTCTCCTTGCTCAAGTGAAGCTATTGCTGTAACCGGTCTATCCTCCTTCGATAAATTATGTACCACGTGCTTTGCTGAAAATTTTTCCGTCATCCTTGTTCCTATGTGTTTTATTGCTTCATCCCCTTCTAGTCGAATACCCTCATCTGTAACAATAAACCTTTGTTCTAGCCTAGTTTTATTACTCATTGCATTTAGATGTTTCCAGAATTTTTGGGCTGCTTTTCCATCCTTTTTATTTACTTTTGACATCCATTGGGCACCCTTTCTTCTAATTTTCTCATTAATCAAATAGGATGCGTCCCTTCTACACTTTATGAAGGTATCCCATTTTCTGTCTACTTCGGGTTTTGGTTCCCCCCTCTTCTTGGAATATCTGTGTTCCCTGGATGCTTCCTTGCGCTTTTCTATTGCCCTCTTGACCTCCTCATCCCACCAACTCTTGGGTTTGCATCTTTTCCCTTTTAGCTTTACTCCCACCTCAGGAGTTCCTTATGCTACCAGTCTTTTCGCCGACCGCCCGGCGGCTTACCCCGTCGATGCCATGCACCTCCGTGGGGTCATCCGCGAAGTTGTTAGGGAGGAAGTTCGGAAGTATCTGCGACCCCACCGATTGCACATCTTCGTACCCCGTCACAGAGGTCGTCCGAGAAGTGCAACGTGCACTTTTTTCTCGCTGCTCCGTCACCCCTCCTCCTGCACAGCTCACCGTGACGTACGCCTCCGTCGTCCGTCGCTCGTCGCCGCCACCGGTCGATCGCCCTTTCCCCCCTCCACAGCTCCTACCGCCTCCTGCGCCTGCCTCCACCCCTCGTTTCCAACAGAGTGGACCAAGCAAGGCCGACGCGTGGAGAACCGCCATTGACCGTCCGCTATGCTTTCACTGCGGGGAAGCCGGTCACATCTATCGCCGCTGCCCTAATCTGGAGCTCGGTCTTCGCGGATTCCGGAGAGATGCGCCCCGCCCCAAGTACGGCGAGCAGCCTCGTGAAATTGAGGAATTTCTGCGCCATTCCCCTCCACCTGAGCGGCCTTCTAGTCGTGCGTTTCGGTCGCCGCCGCCGCGCCGGCTCGATTCCCCTCTTCGCAACCGCCGCGGCAGCCTTTCTCCTCGTCGGGAAAACTAAGCTCGGCGACTCCTGGAGGTGGCGTTGCCGACCACGAATCTGTAAAAGAGCCTCCACGTACGACGTCCCGCTCCGCTTCACCTACCGACAACCGTTCCGCCGATGCGATAGCCGCCTCTGCTCGCCCGGTGTGCAATAATCTTCACGTACTTATGAAAGGCCACGCCACGACGGCCCTCGTCGACACCGGCGCCGACTACTCCGTCCTGAGTGGGGAGCTGTCCCGCCGTCTTCGCAAGGTACTCACGCAGTGGTATGGCCCACAGATCCGAACCACCGGATGCCACCTCGTCACCCCAGTCGGCCGCTGCACTTCTCGTGTAGAGATTGATGGTCTCACGTGCCCCGTTACCTTCGTCATCTTGCAGCGCTTCTGGAGAGATATTATTCTCGGTATGGATTTTCTGAACGAGTTTGGCGCTGTTATCGACTTCGCCGACTGCCGCCTCACCCTTCGTTTACCTCCCCTTGACCCGCCGAGCTCCGAATCGACGTTCTTAGGCGCACGTCTTAGCGAACCACGTAATTTTGACGCCTGACATGAGCATGCTTCTGCTGGTCGAGTCCGCACCCGTTGCCTCTGGCGAAGTTCTTCTTGAAGGCAGTGTGCAGCTACTTCTTGACAGGGGTGTTGGTGTTGCTGGAGGTGTCACTCAGCTTCACTCTGGCTGCGCCCAAGCCCTCGTCACCAATTTTTGCGGCGTTCCGCAACGCCTCATCAAGGGCACAGTAATTGGCTTCATCGAGCGCATCGGCGCCCCTGTCGATGCTGAGACCCTCTCTGCGGCTCCTTGTCCGCCTCCTCCCCAACCCTCGGTGCCTCCTTTAGGTGTCCGCATTGCCCCGCAACTCTCTGCTCAGGAGAGAGACGAGCTCGTCGCTCTGCTCGGTGAGTTCCACGACTGCGTTTCTACGTCAGCCGTGGTTCGCCAGACGCCAATAGCAAAACACAGAATAATTACCGACGATGATGTCCATTTTGTTCGTCAGTCACCTTATCGGGTTTCGTTAAAAGAACGCGAAACCATACAACATCAAGTGCCCGAAATGTTGGCCGATGACATTATCCAACCATCTCCCAGTCCGTGGGCTGCTCCGGTGGTGCTGTTGTAGAAAAAAGACGGCACCCTTCGCTTTTGTGTTGACTACCGGAGCCTCAACAGACTCACGAAGAAGGACGTATATCCAACTCGGCGCATCGATGATGCACTTGACCGCCTGCGCCATGCCCGTTACTTTTCATCCATCGACCTTAAAAGTGGGTTCTGGCAGATAGAAGTCGACGAGCGCGACAGAGAAAAGACGGCTTTCATCACCCAGGATGGACTGTATGAGTTCAAGGTGATGCCCTTCGGACTCTGCACTGCTCCAGCGACCTTCCAGCGCGTTATGGACACCGTGCTCGCTGTCCTCAGATGCAGACATGCCTTGTCTACCCTGATGACGTGTCACTTTTTCAAGCACATTTCATGAACATCTCGTTCGACTAAAAGCAGTCCTGCAGGCTATCAGAAACGCCGGTCTCATCCTCAAGCCTACGAAGTGCCAGTTTGCCTATGATGAACTGAAATTTCTGGGCCGCGTCGTAAGTCACGAGGGCGATCGTCCTGATACCGATAAAACAGTGGCCGTCGCTTCTTTCCCGACGCCGTCGGACAAGAACACCGTGCGGTGGTTCCTCGGCCGCTGCGCTTAGTATAACGCTTTCTTTTCAACTTTTCGGATATCGCCGCGCCGCGTACTTGCCTCACGAGAGTCCGTCCCCTTCCAATGGTCTGGTGAAGAGCAGCTTGCATTTGCCCGTCTAAAACGGCGCTTGCAGGCTTCCCCTATACTTGGCCATTTTGATCGGGACGCCGCGAGTGAAGTACACACTGACTCTAGTAACAAGGGCCTCGGTGCCGTCCTGATACAGCACCAGAACGGTGCCGAACGTGTCATCGCATACGCGAGTCGTGTTTTGTCGAAGGCGGAAACCAATTACTCGACCACGGAAAAAAATGCTTCGCAGTAATTAGGGCGATCACCAAGTTCAGACCCTATCTGTACGGATGCCCATTCCATGTGGTCATTCACCACCACTCTCTTTGTTGGCTGACCAATCTAAGGGACCCTGTAGGCCGACTTGCGCGGTGGGCCCTTGGACTGGAAAAATTCGACGCTACGATCTTCTATAAGTCTGGTCGCAGACACACTGATGCTGACTGCCTCTCCCGCGCTCCCGTCGAATCCGCGCCTACTGATACGGACGACGACTACGGAATCTTCCTAGGAGCTCTGAGTGCCGTAGATATGGCGGTGCGGCAGCGAGTTGACCTCGAACATCGCGACGTGATCTCACATTTGGAGGGTCAAGGAGGCGTAGTTCCACGTCCTTTTGTACGCGTATCACGTAATTTATGCCGTCGTGACAACGCTTTTTATAATAAGAACTTTGCCCTGAGCCCGAGGTCATGGCTTTTAGTTGTGCCCACTGCTCTACGCGACGAAATTATAGAAGCGTCTCATGATGACCCCTCCTCGGGACACTTGGGGTTCAGTCGAACGCTCGCGCGAATACGTTCGAAGTACTATTGGCCACAACTCGACAAGACCGTTCGCCATTACACCAGGACCTACCGCGAGTGTCGACGGCGCAAGACTCCATCCGTGAAGCCTGCGAGACTCCTTCACCCCATCATTCCACCGCTCAGTTCGTTCCAGCAGATCGGTATGGACCTACTCGGACCTTTTCCAAAATCGCAATCGGGGAACCGATGGATCGCTGTTGCAACGGACTTCCTCACGCAGTATGTCGAATCACGCGCTCTACCGTCATCAACGGCTTGGGATGTGGCAAATTATTCCGTCGAGTCCGTCGTTTTTGGACACGGTGCCCCAGAGGTGCTTATCAATCTTGGTGCCGCATTTATGTCTCAACTTACCTCACAATACTGAGCTTAAGACACACCGCCCACCGCAAAACTATCGCATACCACTCGCAAACAAACTGGCTGACCGAACGCCTTAACAAGACCTTGGCTGACATGCTCTCAATGTATGCCGACGTCGAGCACCGAACCTGCGACGAAGTGTTAACGTGAGTAACTTTTGTGTGCAACACCACGGTTCATGAAACTATGGGATTTTCACCGTTTCGCCTGATGCATGGCTGGGAAGTCATTACCATGCTCAACGTTATGCTGCCCCACAAGCCAGACGTCTACACTCACGCCGATGCTCAACTCGTCACCCAACTTGCGGAAGACCGACAGTAGGCACGCCTTCGCATCAAAGATCGCCAGCAAGCCGATGCTCGCCGATACAACGAAAGCCACCGTGATTTTCAGTTCAGTCCCGATGATCGAGTCTGGGTGTGGACTCCAATTCGACGCCGTGGTCTTAGCGAGAAGCTACTGACACGATACTTTGGCCCGTACGAGGTGATTCGCCGTATAGCGAGTTAAATTAAGAAGTGCTGCAGATCGTAACAGGGGCGTCCCGCCGCCCGCCTACTTCCGAAGTTGTTCACGTAGCACGCCTGAAAGCATACTGTGTCAGCTAGGAGCACGTGGCCTAACTCTTTGCGCTCTACACATGTTTTTCAGCCTTAATTTTGTCTCCCTACGCATTGGTACAATGCGCCATTCGGGTGGAGAGCAGTGTAATGTGTGTTATTTGTTCTCCCTTCATTTTGCACTTACTCAACGTCATCCTCAACCAGCGGGGTACCGATCGACGGCAAAGAGAAAGAAGCTCGGAGGGAATCGCTCGTGAGCACGGCCGCGGCCGCTTGGCCTGTCTCTGGCGCCTGCTCCTTTGGTCCTGGTGCTCCAGTGTCCATTCGACGCAATGTCTGAACAACCCGTGACCATATATAGTGTGATTCTACACAACTTTTAAAAATAGACTTTTTTAGTTCGAAAAGCGCTCTTTTCGACATAGCTCTCAAAGCGGTGTAGTAGAGAGAGACAAAGAAAGACAAACAGAATGGCAGGGAGGTTAACTAGGCAGCGCCCGGTATGCTACCCTACACGTGAGAAGAGGAACGGAGGGCGAGATAGAAAGGAGAGAGAACAAATTGAGATGATCGCTTTTCCACATGCCAGTTGGCCATTGCTTGCAGGGTACACAGGGCACACACTGATATTTCACAACCTTGCACTCAGTCCTGAGTCCTTCAAGAACTTGAAGTGCCTTCAAAGCTGTCCTCTGCGATGAAAGCTTACTCCAAGGACCTAGAAACTTGGCTTTAGTAAGGGGTCCAGGATCTAAACGGCGAAGTGTTGCAGCCGGGAGTGCACGCTCACGCTGAAACTGAGGGCAGTTACAAAGAAGGTGTTCTATAGTTTCGTCGCACCCACAGATCTCACACGCAGGAGAGTCTGCCATTCCGATTAAGTGGGAGTAGGCATTTTGAACGCCACTCCAAGCCACAGGCGACACAACAGCGTAGCATCGCAGCGAGAGAGGCCGGAGGGGGGTCTGAGTTGAAGTAAGGGGTCTAGGCGGTGCAGGCGGCATGTGGAGTTGCCAGGAGAAGACCATGACGCTAAAAGCTCTGTTCGGCCAAGCATTCGCAGATGTCTTGCTGCGTCGGCTCTTGTCAACGGTATCTGGACAACGTTGGCACTGCCGTGAGCCGCTCGAGCTGCAGCGTCAGCTGCGTCGTTTCCGACAATGCCAGAGTGTCCCGGTATCTGCTGGAAGGCGATGTCATGACCCTCTTCCTGCGCCTGGTGTTGGGGATGTCTTAATTCAGCTACGAGGTGATCGTGATCGCCATGGCGTAAACCAGAATTAAGGCACTGTAGGGCTTCTTTTGAGTCGCAGAACGCAGCCAATTTGTGGGGCGTTTGTGCACCGATGTATTGCACAGCCGCACGAAGAGCGGTCAATTCTGACCCGGTGGAGGTTGTCCGATGCGAAGTTTGCTGGATAATACTGGTCTGTCTCACAGGAATAACCGCGGCGTCGGTTGAACTTGTACCTGAGACCGAACCATCTGTATACGCATGAGTGCGGTCACTATATGCTGTGTGGAGTAGGTAGAGTGTCAACTGTTTAATGGCCGGTGTCGATAAGTTCGATTTTTTCGTTATGCCCGGAATAGTAAGGCACAGGCATGGCTCCCGCCGACACCACAGCGCAGAGGAAGGCCGTGCTGCCGGGGTTAACTGTGATGGGATGGACGACTGGTGGGCTGCTATAACCTTTCAAAACGCTGCGTGTGGTCTTTGATCCGTCACTGAGAGAAGGTGCTGCTGGAGAATCCTTGTTAGATGCCGTATGTGAACCCGCAGGGTAAATCACATTATAAGCTAAGACGTGCTAACTAGCAGGATGTGTAACTAATATTGATGATGATGATGATGATAGTGAATTTTTATGGCGCAAGGGAATCTGCGTCCAAAGACAGCAATGACACAAGATATTTTTGTGTGCTCCTACTCATATTACTCCGAACTGATAATTGAAAACTGAACTTTTCAGTTATTACTGTTACGCTCCTTAATTACTTTAAGGCTTGTAGCACTCTGTAAGTAATATCCACGTCAGTTTTTAGAATTTCGAAAACGCGGTTACTCTCGGCGCTGGGGCCCACCAAATCTGCCTACATCACGCCACAATACGTGCGCTTCGAGAAGCTTGGAGGCAAAGCAACCTCTCCAGTGCACTTAATTCGTCGAAATAGCCAAAATTTGTTGGGCCCCAGTGCCGAGGGTAATCGCGCTTTCGAAACTCTAAAAACTGATATATATATATATATATATATATATATATATATATATATATATATATATATATATATATATATATATATATATATATATATATATATATATATATATATATATATATATACTGCTCACACTGGGCTACACTCGTGTCTACATTTACAGAGCCTACAGTAAAAGTTAAAAACACTACTATTCAATATTAGATAACGTTCCTGCTAATTAGCACATCTTAGCTGTATTCTGGTGTATTACACAATTGACAAATCTGAGTCGAAAAAGCGCTGTTCGAACTCATAAAGCGAATTTTTAAAAATTGTGTGAAGTTTTCGCAACACTTTGTATACTGCAAAAAGCAACTATTCTCAAATTTAATTTTTTTTGTGTGACACGACTTTCGTTTCGGACCTCAAAAACATTTTTATCGGCATTTTTAGGAATCTGGTTGAATGACTACAATCCTAAAACATAAAATTCGATAAAAAGTTTCAAGGACGCATAGTTTTCTACATTTTTGTGCGCTTTATGATGAAGAAAAATAAAACAAATTCATTTCAAGTTAGTGGTTTTGTAAGCGTAAAGCGTAATTGATACTAATGCATAAATTATTTCATTCTTTACGAATTGTTTTGTTAGACTTGGTTTTGATAGCATTTGGAAACCTAATATTCTTCGCCATAACAAAGTTGGCGAACTAAGCCATGATTTTTAAATAAAATCTGAGATAGTCGAGCGCGAAGTTTGGGTCATTTGGCGTGGAACGACCCGAATCTGAAAGTTATTTCATAGCTTTTAAAGAGGCTGAGTAACATTTTAGCTCTGCCTTCCCCTGCAGCGCTCTGCAGCCGTCAGCAACGAAGCACCTGCAAGGTTATGTGAAATGAACTTAATTTATTGCCTTTTAGGTTTTTCGTGCTCATTGTTCTAATTCGCTCCAAATTTAAAACAAGTTTACCACAGAGGGAAACATAACATTCGTAGAGGATAAGAACACGGTTGACTGCACGTATGAGGGAGGTGCGGTGTTAGATCTCGAGTTTCGCCGAGTACACGCCGGGTACACAATGGGTGCAAGCTTTCCTTTTGCTCGGTGCTAGTCTTCTGCGGAGTGAAATGCTTAGAAACTTGTCTGTGACCCAACACTGTGCAGAGGAAAAAAAAGTGAGGGGAAAAAGAGATGACAGGGCACATCTAATGTTAGTGGCTGCCATCCTGAATTCGAGAAACGGAAACTATACCGCAATTTCGTCCCCTTATGTCATACGGGGGTAAAGGGGAAGGGATGGGAGGGCACAATCAATTTTAATGGCCGCCATTTTAGATTATAGAAACCGAAACTACCTCGACATTTTATCCCCTGATGCCCTACTCACATAGTTCCACCTCTATCCACCATATTGGACCGTGACGTCCTCACTGGCCCGCGGTAGGGGGTAGTTTCTACAATGCTCCTGTAGATGGCGCTACAAGTCTCAATGCGAAATGTGTTGTTTTATACTTGCTGCCACAGATGGCGCTGTGATCTCGGTGGTAGCAGACCCCACGAGATCTGTAAACGTAAAAGGCTTAATGCTCGTAAAGGCTTAATGCTCTTAAAATACCTTCTTCCATAGCGCTCTTTGGCCAGAGCTGCCCTTGTGCCAATAAAACTTATCGTCATGTGCATTCTCATCAGTGACACCGCGAAATTTATTTGAGAGCGTTAGCTCTTGAGCTCATACCACAATTTCGTGCCGTCGTCGGTGTCCGCAGCGCCACCTGCGACTTGCCAGTTGCCTCCTGCCTTGGATTGCAGTGTAAAACATTTATTGCGTCTAGAGCAGGTTGCAGCAGACACATACTAGATGACCACTAGCCCATGGCTGGCGGCGACCTCATTTGCCTACTCGATTGCCCGTACTTGAATCTTGGGGTCCGAGCTGACCAGCACGGCCTCCCATCGGTCGGGAGAAGGGAGCTGTATCAACTCCGCCGGAGGTGGATCATTTGTGCAGTTCCACAGAATGTGGTCGGATGTGGCGCTTTCACCACATTTATGCAGTTTGGGTCGTACTGGCCAGGGTACATGAGGACAAGCACTGCCAGATTCAAAAAGGAAGCGTGTTCGCAGTCTGCGCCAGGTAACTTCCTGCGCTTTTGTTAAAGATTTGTGGGGAGGGGGATATGCGCGCCTCTCCACAATAAAATGATGGGTGATATCTTGCAATGAGATCAACCCGTCCTTCGTGAAATTCTAGTCGCAGGGCGCGCTCACTGCCAAGTCTACGAAACCTCGGGCTTGCGCGTGAGCCGCCTCGTTCCCCGGATTAGACGAGTGGCGGGGACCCAGGTCAATTCAACTTCTCTAATCGGAAGTGGGGTGCTTTGAAGGATGCGCGCAGTGAGGTAGATGTGATGCGACCCCTCGCCAAATTGCGAATTGTTCTTTTGGAGTCGCTGAACATAATATCAGCACGCGTGTTCGCTATAGCTATGGCTATTGCCGCTTCCTCCGCCATCCCGGAAGAGGTGGTTTCTATCGACGTGGCCGCCAACAGGGCGCCGTTCCCGTTCACCGCGACCAGTGCAAACAGTTTTCTCGGGCTTTGTCGTCACTCCGCTGCGTCCACGTACGACACATTGTCGTGTCGGCCATATTTGGTGTTTAGGGCATGAGCCCTCGCTTTGTGCCGGCCTTCGTGGTGCGCGGGGTGCATGTTCTTCGGTAGGTGTTTAATCAAAATAGCTTTCCTGATGTGCATGGGTAACTGCGTTTTCGCGTCCCTCTCTCGGAGCTGTTCGCACATCTTTAGTCTGTATAGAATGGCCCTTCCCGCGCTCGTACGAGTGAGTCGTCTGAGCTGGGAAACGAGGTGCACCTCGCACAGCGCCGAGCGTGTGTTGTGAACCGCAAGGCCCAGCAACCTTTCCGTGGACGTACAGTACTGTGCGGGAGCCCAAGGGCCACCTTGTAGGCCTGCCGGATTGTATATACGACCTTGTTCCTCTCCGCGAGCGGCAGTTGCAGGTAAGGGAGGGAGTAGACAATCCTGGTCAGCAGGAAAGCCTGCACAAGTCGACGCAGATTTTTCAATTTCATGGCTCGTCTTTTGCTGGAGATCCATCTAATTAGCCGCAGAGTGTGATTGATCGTGGCCGTGAGTCTGTTGATTGTTTCAGTGTTTTTGCGATTGTTCTGTATGTACAAGCCCAGTATGCGTATGGTTAGGACCTCCTTGACCGGAAGTTCTTGCACATGTACATTCAGAGGGGTCGGCGGGGTGAGGTTTGCGTTTCTACCGCGTGGCTTGGCCCTAAGAACCAGCAGTTCCAATTTCGAGTGCGAGGATTCAAGGCCCGCTCCCGACGCGTAAGTTTCAATTATGTCAACTGCCTGCTCTAAGGTATTCTCTATTTGGCCGTCATTCACAGTGGTTACCCACAGGGTGATGTCGTCCGCGTATAAAGTGTGCTGCATCCCCGCCAAGGTGGCGAGTTTGGGGGTAGTGCAATGAGGGCAAGGTTAAAGAGGAAAGGCGAGAGCACTGAGCCTTTTGGCATGCCTCGGCTTCCCAGAGGAATGGGCTCCGATTTGAGGCCACCTAATGCAAGCTCCGCGGTGCGCATGGATAGGAATGATCGGACGTAATTGAATGTCCGTTCTCCCGGGTCTATTTTAGAGAGGTTCGTGAGGATGGCCTCATGCGAGGCGTTGTCGAAGGCCCTGTTCAGGTCTAGCGCGAGGACTGCCTTCATCGCGGTTCCGCGTGGAGGGTTCAGCACGTCCTTCTTATGCCGTAGCATCATGTCCTGCGTGGAAAAGCTAGCCCTAAAGCCAATCATTGCAAAAGAAGTAGTTCGCGGTCTTCCGCGTAATTTTGCAGTCGGTTAACGATGACATGCCCTATGAGTTTTGCGATGCAAGACGTGAGGGAGATGGGCCGCAGATTCTCGATCGAGAGTTTCTTTACCGGTTTGGGAATGAAGGTCACCCGTGCATGCCTCTTTTCCTGGGTGTCTTGCCTTCCCTCCAGTAGGTGTTCATTAGGTCTGTCATGAAATAACTACGACCAGCATCGACGAAGGTCCAGAACTAAAAAACGTTTATTGCCAAGAGCATGGTGTTCTTATAGTGCGCCGATAGCGTGCCGTGCGCAGCTTATCAGCAGCACGGAATGACACGTCAGCGGCTCGCTAGGTGCTCACGCTATCACATCTCCTCCCCCCTCAGACAACACGAAGTCATTTCTTGAAGTCTGATGGTCTGAACCAATCCGGGGGCCAGCGCATACGCTGGCTACGGCGAGGAGGCACCACAGCGTCGTCGTTGGCTGGCAGCGAAGACTCTCGCGAATCACCTGAAGCGTCGAGTGGCACAGTCGAGTCGGCTGCCGGAGAAGGTGGCGAGGCGGGTGCATTGGTGCCGGCCGACGATGTCTCCTCAGGGCACGTGGTCTCAACTGTGGGCCCTGCCGACCCTGGCGACTCCCGAGGCTGCTCACTTGGTAGGGATGCCTGCTGCGATAGCGAGGCTGGTCGTGCAAAAGAAGGGTGGAGGTGATTGGCGTGCACAAATCGAACTTGACCCGTCACGCGCACGAGATAAGTCACTGGGCTCACAACTTGTACCACAGTGCCATCGTCCCAAGAGGTGTCCTCACTACGCACGCACTTCACAAACACCCTTTCCCCCACGGCGAAAGCACGTTCACAGCCCCTGTCCTTGTCTCTTTGCTGCTTAATGCATCGTTGCTTATCAGTCATGTCTTGCACAAAACTCGGTTTGAGGAACGACAATTTAACTCGCGGCTGTCGCCTCAGAAACAGCTCGGCTGGGGTCTTCCCAGTTAGAGAATGAGGGGTATTCCTGTACGACATCAAAAAACTGTCTAATCCTTCCTGCAAGGGTTGTTGCTTTCCGTGTTCAGCTAGGGACAACACTTGCTTTAAAAGCGCCTTCTTGGTTGTCTGGACTAGCCGCTCGGCTGCTCCGTTAGAGATTGCGTGATATGGTGGAGTCTTAGTATGTCTGATACTGTTACGAGACAAGAATGCTGCGAACTCCTGCGACACAAACTGTGGGCCGTTATCACTGACAATCTCCTCTGGAAAACCATACGCTGCGAAGAGGCTGCGAAGCTTACTAATAGTCTGAGAGGTGGTAGTTGACGTCATAGGCCAAACTTCAACCCATTTAGAGTAGGCGTCCACCAAGACAAGAAAGTTGTGGTTACCTTGTTGCGCATAGTCAACATGTACTCTTTGCCAACACCTTGTTGGGTACGGCCACAGCTGGAGAGGTACAGGCTGAGCTGCCGGTAGTACGAGTTGACACACTCTGCACTTCCTTATGTACTCCTCAATAGCCTTGCCCATGTTGGGCCACCACACAAAACTTCTTGCTAACATTTTCATTCGACTAGAGCCAGGGTGGTCTTCATGAAGCAAGGACAGGACTGCGGGCCTCAGATTCTCAGGTATAACTACTCTCGTCCCCCATGTGAGACAATTTTGTTCGACGGAGAGTTCCAGGCGACGGACGTAATAAGGTTGCAATTCGTCCACGACATTTGCTGGCCAACCCGACCGAACATACTCGATTACTTTGCTGAGGGTGCCGTCTCGTGCAGCCTCCTTTGACACATCCCGCGCTGTGAGCGGGGTGCATTCGAAAACAGACAGACATTCCGCAGTTTCTGCTTTAGCAGAACCACAAGTAGGTAATCTTGACAGAGCATCAGCCACCTCAATTTCAGTTCCCTTGCGGTATTTCAGAGTGAACTGGTAAGCAGACATAATTAAAGTCCACCTTTGTAGTCTGGCAGCTGCTAATGCTGGCGTGGCTTTGTTGTGACCCAAAATTCCCAATAGTGGCTGATGGTCCGTGTACAAGTCAAATTTCCTGCCATACAAGAACTTGTGGAATTTCTGCAAACCAAAAATAAGAGCTAGAGCCTCTCTTTCACACTGCGCATAGTTCTTTTCTGCAGGTGTCAAGGTACGCGAAGCAAATGCAATTGGACGCTCTTGGCCGTTGGGAAACACATGAAAAATGACCGCTCCAACACCATACGCTGATGCATCACATTGCAACCCCAGCGGTTTGCGTGCATCGTAGTACGTGAGCGCTCGGCTGCTGATAAGGAGCTGTTTCGTGGCCTCAAACGCATCGCTACATTTCTTCGTCCAAACCCAACGCTCTCCCTTTCGAAGTAGCTTGTACAATGGCTCTGCTACAGACGCTAGGCTGTTTAAAAATTTTCCATAGTAGTTCAGTAGCCCTAGATAAGCTTTCAGCTCAGTGACATTCGCCGGCTCAGGAGCATGGGCGATTGCTTTCACTTTGCCTTCAGTGGGATGTATCCCCTCAGAGCTTATCTTGTGCCCGAGGTAACACACTGAGCTTAGAAAGAACTTGCATTTCTCTGCCTTGACAGTAATGTTGTATTCGTTCAATCGTTGCAAAACTAGCTCAAGTGTTTTTTCGCAGTCATCTATGTCCTGGCCAGCTACAATGACATCGTCAATGTAGCAACCTACATTCTTAATGCCCATCAAGACTTTATCCATTAAAGATTGGAACAAAGCCGGGGCACTCGCTATACCATAGGGAAGTCTGTTGTACCGATAGAGCCCCCGGTGCGTGTGTACTGTAACAATTGCTTTGGATTCCGGGCTTAGCATCACCTGCTAGTATGCTGATGATAAGTCAAGCACACAGAACACTTTTCCCTCACAAACGGCTGTGAACAAATCTTCCGGTAGGGGCAATGGATAGTGATCCGTTTTTAGGACCGGATTGAGCGTGATTTTGAAGTCGCCACACAACCTTAGTTTGTCACCTTCCTTCTTTGGAACCACTACGAGGGGAGTTGCCCACTCACTCTGCGTTACTCGCTCGATTACACCCTTCTTTTCAAGGTCAGACAGTTCTTTTTCTACCGCTTCTCGCAACGCAAAGGGTACTGGCCGGGACTTACAAAACACAGGAGTGCACTTTGGCTGCAGAACCAATTTTGCCTCATAGTTCCTAATCGCTCCCAAAGTGGAAGAAAATACACTAGGGAACTTGGAATGCAACTTCAACACCCTGTCGTCAATGCTCAAGGCGAAAAGAGATTTCCAGTTAAGCTGCAACTTCTCAAGCCAGCTCCTGCCTAAAAGTATAGGCAGATTGCGCTCACCCTCACGCACAACAACAATAGGTAACACGGCGCACTGACCTTCATAGCGAGCAGTGACATTGCATTGACCGATCACATGCATTTTTTCACCTGTATAAGTTTTGAGCCCCAATTTCGTTGGCTCACACTTGACATGCGACAACTTAGCGGCGTATACGCTTTCCGGCACAACAGTCACAGCAGCACCGGTGTCAACCTGCATTGGCAGGTCGTGGCCTTCAACATTCACAGACACAACATAGCTCTTCTTAGAAGGCGTAGCGTCGCAACTGTATAACGTGGACTCCTCTTCCGATGACTCGGATACTAGATGCGCTTTTAGTTCTTCACGGCTTGCCTGGCACATATTTTGAAGATGACCCACTTTCGAGCACCGTCTGCACTTGTACTTCTTGTACCAACAGCTGTCTGAAGTATGCGCCTTGCCACAGCGGCTACACTTCTGTTTTTGACTTTTTCCTCGCGTTGAGTCTTTTGTCTTTCGGTCGCACCTCTCGTGCGTTCCCACCGCGTTGAGTGCCTCACTGCGACTTCTTTGTTGCAATAGCGCGGCCTGCTGTGTGGCCAACTCCCTATCCAGCGCATTTTTGCATGCGCCTTGAAATGTTAAGCCTTCCGTGGTGAACAGAGCTCTTCGAGTTTCCTCATTGCGAATGCCTGCTACCAGTCTGTCTCGCAAGGCATCCTGCAGAAAGTCTCCGAAATTGCACTTCCGAGCAAGGTGTTTTAACTCCAGAACGAAATCTTCTACGCTCTCTTGCTCCAGTTGAACTTGGCGGTTAAACCTGCACCTTTCAGCAATGACTGAAGTTTGCGGGCTGTAGTGATTCTTCAGCAGAATCTTGATTTCAGCGAAAGTCTTTTCACCGGGAAGCGCTGGAACTACCAGGTTCTTGAGGACTTCATACGCCTCTGCGCCAAGTACTGTTAGAAAAACTGACAGTTTCTTTGCTTCCGAGACCTCATTGGCGCTGACGAAATGTTCAAACCGTTCCAAGTAAGAATCAAAATTCTGGACCTTGGGGTCGTACTCATCGATTCTACCAAGACGCGACATCGCTTCGGTGCACAAACGTAACAACGTAAACGTAACAACGCTCCGGTGCAGTTACTTATCGTGTCGATGTCTTGCTTAGTGCGTAGGATCCGTTGTCAGCTGCTTGCCCCTGGCCGCCAGCCACTTGCAGTCCGCGTTAGTGGCTTCCGGTGTGCGTCGTCCGATCTTGCCCAGACATGCTTGGCAGGCCAGTCCCGACGGATCCCATCCTCGTCGCCAGTGAAATAACTACGACCAGCATCGACGAAGGTCCAGAACTAAAAAACGTTTATTGCCAAGAGCATGGTGTTCTTATAGTGCGCCGATAGCGTGCCGTGCGCAGCTTATCAGCAGCACGGAATGACACGTCAGCGGCTCGCTAGGTGCTCACGCTATCACATGTCAGAGCCGCGACAGACTTGGCATCTAGGTTTCTGAGCGTCTTGTTCAACACTCCGCCCGATTCCGCCGCGGAGGTTGTAAGGTGGTGACCCAGAGCAAACCAGACCTCAGCATCTACTACGTCTGCGTCCAGGGCCTCATTGAGGAGGCCCACGTATGCGGGTATGGGTTCTGTATGCGACGTTTTCAAATAGCATTTTTGCAGTTGGGCGAGTAGCTCTGCTTCTGTACCCTGATACTGGCGAATTAGTCGCGTTAGTTGGTCACGTTGTGCGGATTTTGTGTGTGTTCGGTCGAGGAGGTGGTGGAGCAAGAGCCATATCTTTTTGCATCCCATGTTGCCATTCATATTATCACAAATTTGGCTTCATTGTTTTTCTTGCATGCAGTTTCAGATTTAGTGTGTGTTTCGATTTGGCTCTCGAGTTGCGCCATACGCTTGCGTAAGTTTCTGTTGTGTTTTTTTTTTCTTCCAGCGATTTAGCAGGCTGGCGTGCACTTCCCACATGTGGAAGAGTTTAGAGTGTGTCGTTTGATGGGGCTCCTCAGTAGGCGTCTCGACCGTGGTAGCCTTGACGTCGTCTTTGAGTGCCGCGATCCGCTCCATTAGATTGTTGATTTGACCGGGGGAAGTCTGCCCTCGTAAGCGTCTGAACCTATCCCAGTTGGTAATGCGAGTGCGCATGGGGTTTAGTTTGTGCAATTTCGTGTGAAATGTCGTGGACAGTATGTAATGGTCGCTTCCCAGCGTGTGTTTTGTGTTGAACGAGTGGGCATCGCGAATGTTTTTGGACAGTGTGAGATCCGTGAGGTATATATGCTAACGCTATTTCCGACCCGCGTCTTTTCTTGGGGATCGTTAAAAATTGTGAGACCCAGGTTTTGGATCGTTGACCGGAGCTTAGTGCCCTTGGGGTTCTTTTTGTGATAACCCCAAGCTGAATGTTGTGCGTTAAAGTCGCCTACCACCAGGAGTTGTGTCCTGGCCGGCCAGGCTCGTGGCGTAAAGCAGTAGGTCGGGAATTGCTGGCCCTCTGTCTTTCGGGGAACTGTATAAGTTCAGAATAAAGACATCTGCGTCTCCCTTTTTCCTCGGTACAGTTTCTAGTAACGTGTATTGTTCGTTAGAACTGTCTATAGTGTGTTTTAGGGCCGTAATGTTGCGTTGCACAAAGGTAGCGGTGAACGGGGTCGTCGCCGTCGTCACTGCGTTCGAGGGGGGAATGACTGCTTTATAGCCTGGTAACTTCGCCGGGCCGCTAGATCTTTGAAGGGCTATCACGTCCGGTAGCCTACCTAGGTTTTGGATGTGAAACTGCTGGTTTCCCCGTTTTTTTTCGGGACACCCTTGCAGTTTCGTTGCCATACCTCAATTTGTTGGCGAGGGGCCGTGGGGGAATATGGGAGGGATGATTACGGGCAAGGTCGCGACTGGTCGCATTACGTTACGGCTTACCTCCAAGGACGCGAGGCGCTCCACTACTTCATGGAAAAAGGTAGTGATGTTTGTTGGCAGGTTGCAAAGTGGAGAGGGATATTTTTATGTTATAGGACGGAGAGGGAAAGTGGGGGAGAGGAGGGCTTCGATGGGGGGTAAAGTGGCGGGGAGAGCGGGAATGAGGAGAGGGAAGACGTTGGGAGGCTACGGGTGGCCTATTGGCTCGGTCGTCCGCCCCGGCTGCGGGAGGCGGTTGGTTCGAAACAAACAACCGAAACCCACTGCAGAGTATTGCCGCAGTTCTGGGCAAGTCCAGATTAATCTCCGTCTCTGCCTGAATTTTCGAGAAAAAAAAAACACAACACGTCTGGGAAAAATGATTGGCTCTCGAGTAACAGCTAACCCTGAAACGTTCGCGTTAGGCCCGTTTCAAATGATGCGGCTAGAACGAGAATGGTCGGGCTTGCTGGCGACGACGCAGTGCGATTTTCGGTCAGTGATTTCACATGCAACGACTACCCAGCGAATTCGGTCGGAGGGACAGGCAATGTTGCTCGATATTTGCATAGGAAATCCATCATTAAACGCAGAAGAAACACTACACGGAATATTTCCATGATGTTATGACCAGCCTATTTTTAAACGCAAGGCAATATTTCGTATATTTGATTAGAATAAAGAGTTTTGCTTCCACTGCGGCAACAGCTCGCACGTGACCCCACGTCGCATGCCGTCTAGGAGCTCCCCATTGGTCAGTCGCAGCGTCCAGTCGCAGAGCGATCACACCGACGCTGCGACTGAATACCAACCGGACAGAACTCGATGGCAAGCCGTCTGCGGCTAGACCGACGACCCTTCCCACTGGCAGACCGACGGAATTCGGAGCGTCGTAGGTGAAAATCGCATGCATGTGAAACGGACCACACATGGCAGTATCCCCTCAGTTTAGTCTGTCAGGAGAGTCCAGAATGTTTTCCCTAGCTACCTCCGTCGTTATTGCGCAACTCCAAGATCACTGACCGTGTCTTACTGCTGACTGTTGGGCCGCCCTCTTAAGGGCCGTTTCGTCGTTGCCGCAGCACTCTCTGACAAAGGACGAGCGAAGGTTGTGCTTTGTCTAAAAATCTCCTCAAAATTTAAGCGATTTTTCAGATTGATTCTCTATGTTGGGAGCTCCTATGATTCGTGAGTACGCGTCCTTTGGTCGCCATGGAGATAAGACGTTAGAAGGCGCGGGGGGGGGGGGGGGAGGGTGTCAAACAGGTCAGCGTTTTTGGTTGAAAAGAACTGATCAAAAATTTGTGACGCTCCGTTAATTCTTTGCCTTTTCATTTTGTAGTAATTTTTGCTGATGTGAACGTAAATAAAGCGGAAAATAAACTAAGATTGCCAGGCAATTATCACTAATGCATCGCGTTTGAGCCAAAATGGCATTGCACGTGGCAAGGAATCCAAAAAAGGTCAAAGGTAATCTGTGGTTGTTGCGTTTGTTTGGGCTGTTATGCGCGCCTAATGTGCTGCAGAAAAGCAACAAGATGTCCGAAAGAAAAACATTTGAATTTGTTTGTTTTTACTCTTTTCGCATTTCTCCTTTTGGCCTTAACGGTGCGCAATGAATGAACGCAAGCCTGGCGCACATTCTGGGGAAAACCCGTATTCTTAATGCCACCGGTGCGGGTGTCCGCGTCACTGAGGCCCACTTTTCCTTGCAGCCCCCAAGTATTGGGTTCCTCTATTATAAAGCTCTCTATTTTGGACTTTTGTAAATGAAGCGCGGCGCCCACATCGTGGAGTAAAAGTGAAAGGCACAGATCCAGCCACTGAAATAAACAGTTGCAATACACTATCCTTTAATGCGGGGTAGCATAATTGCCACGCAGTGCAGAAATTTGGGCCCTCGTCTACTCATACAGCGTTTTTTACATGTATTAGAAGCAGCATGTGCACTGCTACAAGAACTCCTGCATGAATTAAAGATCTTGAATGCGCTGCAAGAAGCATATCAAGTTCTCACCAGGCGTGTTCACCTACTAAAAAAAAAGTTCTTTAATTAAAACGTGCCGTCTTAAAAATTGTCTTACTCTGAGTTCCGTCCGAAGCGTTTACAGCCATCTTTATTTTCCGCTGCGTGATGGAACGTCAAAAAGCATCAAGCGACCGCTCCAAGCAAATGTTAAGAGAGATCAACTGCGAGCAGTTTCGGTGCTTATTCGCGCCTTTCTCTTACCTCACTGACGCGTGATAATTTTTGTACCTGTTTAGTACGGCGCATGTGACTGGTAAGGGAACACGAGCACAGCCGACTGAAGGTAGGCTACTGAAAACCTCTTAATTATCTCATTTTTCGCGAATCACAGAGACTTCGCGATAAGTTGCTCCCGCGAGTAACTCCACTATGCCAAATATTCCCAGAAAACCATATTTCTCGAATCCACGAAATATTGAGCTCGCGGGAAATAAGTCGTCTGCAGTACGTGTCTAAGGAGCTGTTCAGTGGTGATAGGGCTCACCCTTTGATATTTTGCAGGATTTTCTGAATGCTGTTTTGCCATATTCCTTATAAATAATGTGTCCAGAAATGAATTTTTGTATTATACAAATGCTATTGTCTTGTAAACGCCAATGGAACCAGTACATATTTTCTTCCCAAATGAGTTAAATAGACATGATCTGAAATCGAAGTGTAAAAGGACAAATTTCGCATCCAAAGAAAACAAAGCGCTATACAAGATGCTACGATACACTGCATATGGTATTAAAAAAACTCGGCAGCAAGTACCGCCAAAAGAAATATGTTTGCATTACTTATCAGGATTTAACACATGGCTTTCACAGGAATGAATTGCGGATTTCACACAAATTCACCTGAAACATCATTTGGTTTGGTTTAGTTCCGCTTATGGGGTTTAACATCTCAAAGAGGCTCAGGCTATGAGGGACGCCGTAAATGGACGGGTCCAGAAATTCGACCACCTTGGGTTCTTTTACACGCACTGACGCCGCACAGTACACGGGGCTCTAGAATTTCGCCTCCATGTAAATGTGACCGCCGCGGCCTGGATCGAGTCCGCGTCTTTTGGATGAGCAGCCGAGCACCATAACCACTAAGCTATCGCGGCTGCTCCAAAACATGATTTGTAGAAGAGTACAGTCCAGCTCTTTTATTTAAAACTAAACTCAAAAACAATCATGGTGGAATTCAGCAGTCCAAGCAGTTGTGTGGGAATTTAAAAGGAGGCCGTAACGTTTGCTAGGTTATGCGGTGTTCTGGACCGTTTACTTGTGTAAATTTAGGTCCTATTATTCAGCACAGCTGTCAGACCGACTGACTGGTTTCTTGCTAAAAAACACATCTGGTTCTAAGTTTCGCGGTAGTTATCTGACCCCTTTCGTTCCAGTAGTTTTTAAAGTAAGCTTGTAGCAGCCGCGGTGGCTCAGTGGTTTTTGTGCTCGGCTGCTGACCCGAAAAGCGCATGTTCGATCCTGGCTGCGGAAGTCGCATTTTGGTGGAGGCGAAATGCTAGAGGCGCGTGTAATATGCGTGTATTATCCGGAGGTCTCCACTACAGCGTCCCTCCTAGCCTGAGTGGCTGTAAGGCAGTAAACCGTATAAATAAAACCAATGTAAACTTGTCTAGATTTGTTTAACATTGAACCAAGTTGTGCCTCAGTTAAAGCTTCAGGATTTGGTTTGATAATTTCAGAGAACGCCCGAATATTTGCTGAATGAAAGTTCACGTTTGCTGGTAAGTCCTAATTGTCCCAAAGATATACAAATAGCACCTATACAAGACATCATGCGACCAATACACTTTTTTGTTTAGGCCATTAAAAGCTTTAATTGGACTTTAAAATTTGATAGCCAGGTGTCTGAAAACAAACGTGTGCACTATGCAAAGAGGAATGTGTATCGGAATATTTTTTGGGGGCCTCAGCAAAAACTCACCTCAGTGTAGCGTCCCCATTACGTAATGCTACTGTCCTAGGGGGCTTGGAATAAATTAATAGAGCATATGCGTTTCCGAGCAATGGTGAAAGCGAATTTGTATAACCGGCATGCAAGTTCCTCACGAAGAGCATATCTCCGCAAGCTTGCACAAATGCAACGACCATACAGCTGCCACCGGCGCTGACGTAACAAAGCACATGTCGGTTCCTCTGCGTAAATGCGATCAGACGGCTCAGACACCAGTGAGCCCAATGCTCACAAAAATTGCTTTGGATAAGAACCGACCACAAAAAGAAAACTGGCCACTTTCCCTGAAGAAAGTAAAAATAAATGCCAGTTAGCAGTTTGCTGAAAACAAGCCTTTATTTCCAGTTTCCTTTCGACCTTCCGGATTTCGACGTTTCCAAGATGCACAGTAGGGGACATCGCTTTTTTTAAATTAAATAATATTTTCTTTTCTGAAATTACTATCTAAGGGTCGACTGGCGAGCTTTGAAGATGCAACAGTGCTGGATGCGACCTTGGAATGAAGAAGCATCTATGACTCCGTGGGACGCTTCCAGAGATTCATAATATCGGACCCTTTAGTCTTCTCTTCGATCTTGGCGGCCATCTTCTGCAGGAGTTCCTGATTGAAGTAGTGCTTCCAGTCACCCACCTTGGCTTTCCGCACAAAATTGAACACCTTCACATCTTGTTGCTTCCCATCGGCTGAAGAGTCGGTCGATTCAAATTCCATGATCTTCTTCATGAACTCTGGGCTGCTCTTCTCCATGACTTGCTTGAAGATGTTTTCGTCGTTATCCAGCATCTTTCCGTACTCTTCCCCTAGGAAGTACGCCAGCTTCCGGATGCTCCCTGGTGTGTCTTCTTTAAACTGCTCGTACGTGCTGAAGAACACGTTAGGCTCGTTCCTCATCTCGTACCCGGACAGGATGTGATCAAAATAATCACCAAATCCAAAGTTACCCTCGAGAAAGCAGTCAAGGAAATCGTCAAAGCTTCCGTTCTCGAAGCGGAATTTAGCGATTCCTTTGACGTGGTGATAAAATGAAACGGAACAGTCCCACGGATTCCGAGCCATGTAGACATATTTGGCATTTTTGTGGAAGGAATTTCGGCTAAGGATCGGCAGGTTTGTACGCATCATTCGCGGAGAAGGCATCTTGTCCAGCAGTTCCTTCGTCCCGTTCATTTCCATGAACGCAGCCTTCTCGATGTGGTCGTAGTAGTCCGTTGCTGACTCTCCCTTGTTGAGAATGAGGAGGATGACTTGCTGGACCCAGTGGGAGCCAGATTTCGGGTATGCAACAAGAATTATGTCACCATCGCGAGGCTTGAAGTTCAGGGCGTTGCGCAAGCATTCAGGCTCGCAGTACGGCCCTCTGGGCTCGCCGTCGATGATGTTATAGTAGGGCAGCTGCCTCTGCTTCTTCTGCTCTTCCTTCTTACTCATTGTCCTTGTCTTTTGCTTCCTACTTCTCGCTGCACTTGTCTCCTGCGCAAAACACCGATAGAAAACATTTATCAGGGACTTCACTTCGAAGGCGTTGCCTAAAGAAGGTGGCCTTCCTGAGGAATACGAAAAAGAGGACTAACATAGGGCCACATATTCCACATCTCGATATTTGATATCGATTAAGAAACCAAGACTACAATACAGCAGACAGTGTAGCAAAATGAGTTCCTGTCTCCAAAGACCATCAGGCCAAAAAGTGATGAAAAATCTATACGGGACAAATTACGCAAAGAACCTTTATCATGGCAAAACAGAAAGCCTTAGGGAGATTGTAACAAGGATAAAAATCATCCTTTATTGGTCCTTGTTACATAAATTGCTTAAGTTGCACATGAATTTTCAAACATTAAACGAAAGTATAACGAGTAGGGTCACTACCCTCAAATTCCTAAATGCAGGCTTTGCACAATAATGCAACTATAGTTTAAAAACGTCTTGAAAATCGTACAGTAATAATGTGCAGTAATAACTGCAAAAAACGGGAATATAACCACCCACCGCTTGCTCCCACACTAAAAAGATATACCATGTACATCACGCGTTTCTACCCCTCAGCTAGTACCGCGTATCAAATTTTAGCGCAATGTTTTAGTCTTTGAAACTTGGAAAGAATCCAACCTGGCGCAAGTAAAACCACACACACAAAGGAAAGACAAGGAGACAACGGACAGGCGCCTGTCCGTTGTCTCCTTGTCTTTCCTTTGTGCCCCTGTCCGTTGTCTCCTTGTCTTTCCTTTGTGTGTGTGGTTTTACTTGCGCCAGGTTGGATTCTTTCCAAGTTTCAAAGATGCTTAACCAACTTGCCCAGCAACATGCCTTACTGAGCTATATTTTAGTCACTTCCAAATAAAGGGTTTTATTTTGGGTCCCGCACAGATGGATCAAAAGGCCGATATAATACCGCAAGCGGCGCATTCGAGGCAAAAACAATTAAGCCTTTTTTTTTGTTTCGTAGATGCCTCTATGTTATGGGCTTTACGCAAACAGATAATTAGTCGCCTCCTTTTTGGGTCGGGGCAGTGATAACTGTCACCAAACTGGTGAATTCGAACCTGTTCATATTCTTAGAATTCACTGTCCAATTTTTCATCTCCCTTTATTTACCCTCTAGACGTTCTCCATTCAGCTAATGGCGTCTTACTTGACTCCACTTTTTGCAATTTGACCCCACAATGACTGCTTTTAGATCCCTTAGCATCTGGGATACTCGCGGTGGCTTCGTGTTTTGGGGGCCGGAGGGCCTCACTCTGCATTATAATATGTTGCTCCGTTTTCCTGTGAGGCCTGCAGAAACAGTTTTTGTTTTCTGTAACGTCAGAATTTTCGGGGACACATTTCGTTTTCAAGCACCCAGGCATAGCGTATAAAAGTGTTGAGCTTTCGTTGAAACTTTCGACAGTTGTAGTGGTTCATTTAAAATAATAAAAAAGAGGAAGGAAAAGATTTTTCCTGGCCCCGGCATCTGTCGTCGCTAACGGGAAGCACCTCAGCTGGGGCAGCGGAAATAAATGATAACAGGCAGAATCGAGAAATGAAATGAAAGAAGTGAGGGGACCGGCAGAAAGGATAGGGGGAGAGAGGTGCTATATACGAGTATTCTGTTTACAGAACAACATTTGTGCAGGTCGGGCGTGAGTGTTGTCTATAATCAAAGAGGAAGGAGCAAGAAACTTTGAAGAGCATTAGCTCCTACTCGTCACGTTTCGAGATATCGTGGGGTCTGCTACCACCCTTGATCACAGCGCTATATGTGGCAGCAACTACTCATCACGTTTCGAGTTTTCGTGGCCATTTGCTGCAGCAATTAGAAAACAGTGCATCTCGCGTTGAGACTTGTAGCGCCATCTGCAATATCATTGTAGAAACAACCACCTGCCGTGTGCCAGTGATGACCTCACGGTCCAATATGGCGGACAGAAGTGGGACTACGTGAATCTGATGTCAGGGGACGAAATGGCAGCATAGTTTCGGTTTCTAGAATCCAAGATGGCGGTTATTAAAATTCGTAGTGCCGTCTAATTCCTTCTCTCCCCCCCTTGCCAAAAAAATATCCTAAAACGGGTAGGTAAACTGTCCCATAACGGGACCGCTATAAATGCACGCATTCATTCTGCTATTTATACTCCAGCAACAACGGGTACCCGTCCGGGGACAGATGTGTACCGAATTTGGTAGGCAAATAAAACCCTATGGTTTGTGGTATAAAAATAGAACCACAATTAAGTAATAGGTAAACAGTGTTTACATGCAATCACTAATTGAAGCGTTACCATATCGCACCGTAAGCCGAATTCTAGGCACACATTGATCCCCAGAACGAAGCAAATTCCGTTTGGCACGTATCTTGAGCGGGTGCAAATCGACACTGAGCAGACGTGCATCGTAATTTCTCTGATAGACGGCGCTAGGCGGCGGTCGTTCCGCAAGGCGCCGTGCGTGCACGCGTAGCCGAGCATGGTTTCAATCCGCCCACTTTCAAAGGGTATTACACTGAGTTTCTCGACACAAGCGGCGCGTTCTTCGCTTTCTTCATCTAGTAAACCAAACAGCTAACGCTCGTTACTTCAGCGTCTTCCAGACAGTGGCGGCTTTTTTTTTTGAACTTTCGAAAACAATTTCCATTTTCTTTTGTTTTGCTTTTAATCGTCCCATACTGCTTCAACGTGTGCTTGTCAAGCTCTGGTTGGCATGGTAGCGCCATCTATGCTCTAAAACTGAAAATAAAGCCACAGATTCTTCACTATAGTTCGACAGGCAAAGCCGCCACAGCCGCCGGCCTGCACCAATACACTTCAGCTCAGCAGCCGTAGCGTCACTAGAGGATATAAAAACAGCAAGAGCAGCGGACAGCAATGAGGGTATCTGACTTCACGCGGTGGCTGCGACGCGCGTCTATTCCCTTCTCATTTTCCTGTCACCCTGTTTTTACAGCGAGTGATATATGAATGGCCTTAGGGAACCGACGGTGGCCCCGCTAACACAGAAAACAAGAGCGAACACGCCCAGCGCTCTCGCTCGCACAAAGGACGCGGGTAAGGGAAAGCACGATTGAAGCGGCGAGCTGAGGGAGGCGCGGTCATCTGAAGCGACCGCGTGCCCGCCCTTGGTTGCACCGCGCTCTCCGGGCAAGGCGCGGGTGTGGGAAAAAGCAATGGAATTAGCGAGTGGAGGCCGAGGTTGTGTGCCCTTGGATCGTAATTCGAAGAGATGTCCGTTTCGCCTGCACCAACCAACGTTTGCATCAAACGTGCACATGCGCCACAGCTCTTGCTGAGTTTGGCGCATTTCGCCTCAACGTAAAGGCTGCGCTATTTTCTTTAAAGTTTCTTCTATCCGCGCGCGGCAGTGGTAGTGGCCTTGTTGACGCCAGAGACCACCCTGCGTACTTTAGTGGTATATCTTCCAACAGACCCTTGTTACTGCAGTTAGTGGTCCCCGGGATATCTCGTAGACGGGAGCGATGTGAGGCGCAGTGTAGTACGCTACTGCGAAATGCGAACCTGTCATGCCTTCATGAGGTGCACGCCCACCGTTGCTAGTGTACACTCTAGTCAGGCCAGCTGTTTTGACAGGCTTAAAACCCCTCAAGATTCTCTTTTTACCCTCTGTTGTACAATAATAAAGTTTACATAAGTACTCCTGCTTCCTGGTTTAAGAAGGCCAATAGGGAGACGCACAAAACCAACACATTACTTTATTCGATGTTAGTTCGAAAGCGCACTTAGCCAGCCGAATCAAACGGTGGTCTCACCTTCCTCGTAAAAGCAGCTCCATGAAGAGAACTGCTTTACTTGGTCGTCAGAAAAACCTTGCTGGTTAAAGGCAGCCCGTCTCTACTCAGCTCCCTAATCTTGCTCTGCTGTGGACCGAGTTCTTAGACATCGGCGGTGTTCTATTTGTAAGGGATGAATAAGGAAAGCAAAGGCGCGAAACACATCGCTTGATCCTTCATAATTTCACCGTTCTACACGCAATGAATGTAGTCGGTCTTTGAATTTTGATGAAAATTGTAACGTGCCGTGCATAGTGGTGTGCAAATTGCAGCGTGCTGTGTAATCCCCGTGATTGAGACACTCTTAGAGATTGCTGATTATTATGAATATTTATGCGCAAGGGCATCAACGGCCAAAGAGCGCCAGGACACAAGGTATTTTCCATTTCTCAAGGCGGGGTCAAAGACCCATTTCCCAAGCATTTCACCCTAAAGAATCCGAGCACCAGACTAGGAGAAAGCTTGTACCCATTGTATCACCGGTGGATACCCGGCGGCACTGGGGATCGAACCCCGCACCTTCCGCATGCGAGGCGGATGCTCACCCGCTTGGCCACCGCTGCGGTCGTCTTCTTAGAGGTTGCGGTTGCGGAGTTATGCTTCGCTTTGCATACAGCCCACAGTATTAATTAGGGACTCGTCGACATGTTTATAAAGTTCTTATACCAAGAACAACCAGTCCCGAACATTTCGTCACGTAGCATTCAGGCCCAACCAGGGGCGTAGCCAGTGGAGGGGGGGGGGGGGGGGGGGCTTATGGGGCTCCAGCTTCTCCCGAAATTTTTTCGAACTGTCAAGCACCGCTGACCAAAACAACCACCGGTGCCGGAAGCCTTTCTGGATTTTGTCACATACATTGCCTTTTTCCGACTAGAAAAGACATTCTGGCGCGAACGGTTATTTACGGGCATAAACGGGCAATTACGAAAATGCATGACTGTTAATACCGCAGAAATTTGTGCCGTTCATGGTAACAGTTAGCATCATGATCAGAATTGCCATGCGAATACGAAATTTTTGAGGACATCAATAACCGATTTTGATTGACCTTGCTCATTGAAAGCCCTGCCCACGCGGTGTTTCTCAACCTACACACTCGGATATTGGTTATTTCAACTTGCGGCATCATTCGTGGATTTCATTAGTCCTTTTCTTTCCTTTTTATCCACCTGCTTTTACTTTTTCTTTGAATCAAAGGAATACTGTTCTGTAATTATGGGTGCAGAATAATGGTCGCCGTGCCGGCAGTTAAAAATACATACTTTCGTATTGATTTCTACATTGTTCCTCTATTACTCTAATCATATGGTGCTGTCGCGACCGCAGCATGGCAGAACTACATATCGGGACTTCTGCTATGATAGTTTTGTTCTTGCCTGGATCGTCTGTCTTTCCGTGTGTAAAGTTTACTATCTGCGAATGCGCAAGAAGTTTATTTGCCCTATTTGACGGATTGTATACAGCGGCTTTTGCTTAGATACGTAGGTTTAATAGAGACACACGTGTATTTAAACATCTTGTTGCGACGTTTTGTGCACACATACAGCGACTTTGTTTCCAGTGACACTTTCTTGTCCTTTAACAAGTTGTGTCTTCGCATTTCTGATACTCCAACTTATCTTCGCACTTATAAAGTATATTTTGCAGAACTCCTCGTTTATACATGTGCCCGCTGTTGCGAAAAAAATTTCGGTGCAATTACTCGCAATACATGATCGGTGACAGCTGCTGCTGTGCAGTACACTGGAACGAAGCACAGCGTCATTGAGAGTTTTCCCTGGCAGTTGGATATGTACAAATATCTAAAGGTTTTTGAACGACAAAAATTCATTAAAATGTTTCTCCTCTGCTAGCTCATTTCATGTCCTTTATTTTTTTTCACATCAGCGCGATGCACTGCTCTGCTAGTGTCGGACTGATATAGGTTTAGACTTCGTGTGATATTTTCTTTACTAATTAAACACGCAAAAACATGGAACCATTGGCATCAGTTATGTCTGCCACGATTTTTAAGACATACGAATACATTCTTTGATTTAATGAATACATATTTCAGTCGTGTAGAGAGTGCGTAGCGCTATCTAATACACAATGGCATTCATAACCGTATAAAGACACTCCATAAGCACGTTTCTGACCAGTCCAGCTCGATTCAGCACCTCAAATGAGTGAAAGACCATCTGTATTCATCCATTTAAAACCCTTTTGTTTGCCCACCCCTCATGTAATGTCCTTTTTGGACCCTTGAGAAAATAAATAAATAAATAAATAAATAAATAAATAAATAAATAAATAAATAAATAAATTGTCAGTGGCAATGCAGTTATTATTCTTGCATTTGATTCCTCTACAAATTATATGAGGATGCCGCCCTGCAACATGAGCACCGCCACCGAATAAAATTTCTGGCTACGCCACTGGGCTAAACAGACCGAGAAAAAGACGAACCAAACTTTTTTAAACTCTTCCTGCCGGAACAAGAAAACCCCTTACTTGACAAACATCATAGCAACGCGCTCACTTCGCAGCCGTTGGGGTCAGAATGGACGTCGCTGTAGGCACCGCACTATTTAAGTTTAAGCCTGAACGACCGTTGCTCCGATTTGGATGCATCTCTGAGGCGGATGATGTACTGTCTTGGCAATAGAGCTTAATTATAGAACACCACTCACAAAGATAACGCATCGTACGGCGGTTGGAGCAATGTGTGCTCATCTTCATGTTTCCTACCCAATCCAAGTTTCCTGCCCAATTTCATCCTTCATGCCCGAGCACTTTTCCTGCCAATCCTCCTGTCGTAGCGAGTCGACCCGCGATCACTGTTCACTTGACGATGCACGATCGCGATAATTAGGGAATTTAGGTGCACCTGTCGAGCTTACATAAGATAACGTGGCCTGTGCGGTGAACATATAATGATAAAGCTGTACGCGAGCCGTTGCAAAAAAAAAAAAACGCGGACTGGGGGGCTTAAACAGGGAACTCGGAACTCTCGTCTTGCATGTGAGGGTTGTATACTCAATCGCCGGTTTTAAGTGTTTCTCCTAACACACTACGTGTCTCTTGACGCTCGTAAAAAATAGAAAGTGGCCAACATTGTCACGCTTCGGGCAACAATCCACTTAAACGGCCCCCACTGGCACTTGCTATTGCACAGCTCAGTTCAGTAGTGCCGCGGCACAGGGAACTAATTTTCTATTCTGCGCTGATTGAACAGAAACACCTAGACGATGCAAGACCTGTTTAACAGGAAATGATTCTGCTCAGAGAGGAGCCATTATTTATCGCCCCCTTTGAATGCAAGAAATTTTCATTAACATAGTGCCTCTTTCATTGACTGGAAACAGCAAAATAATTGATATACCTCGTACTTCGAGTTCATATTGAAAACGTCAGCAAAATACTTAAATTAAGAAGGGGTAAACTACTGCGCTCATAATATTGAGATTACAATTGCTGTGAAACAAAGGCTTTCATCTGCTTGCGTGGTGTATAGCGATTTTTAGCGCAATAAGCCTTCTGCGCCGTTGGCCCTAAATGAACAAATTGAAGAAGCGCGGCCAATCATAAAAGTTCCAGAACTACAATGAGTAATCACGATATCTGTGAAGCTTCGGGCTCAGAATTTCTACTTGGGTGGGCGCGGGCAGTGCGGATCCCTGAGAGCTCCAAACGGTCGCATCGTCGTGACCAGAGCACTCTTCTTCAGCAGTGGAATCCGGCCTAGGCTATCTTCTTCCCTGCCCCCTGCGGTTGGCCACTGCTGGGTGGTAAAACATTCTTAGGCCAGGCCTAGTGCTGCCCGTCGTCGTCCCGAGTTGCATGCCGCTGTAGTGATTGCTACAGATTTATGCTCTTGAACCTCGACGCAGAGGGGGGGGGGGGGGGCTTTCTTATCTCCACTATTCGCATGTAATTAGCGCTTAGTTGCGGTGTTCACATGACCATAAAACTTTGCTCACTGTACCCTTATCTGCGCATTAGGTGACTGCCTTGGGAAATCCGGCGCCACCCAAATGCTTTAAGGGCGGAGTAGACGTAGTTTCCGCTGCATAACGGTGAAGTAACCTCGAATCTTGAATTAGCGGCCTTCCCGGATGGAAGGCACGAGACACGCGGTTGAAGGTCATGTCGCGTGCATGAGGAAAACGGCCGCTGAACGAAAGCGTTTTTCATCGAGGCTGTGACGTCTGTCGAACCGGAAATATCCGGCGCTTGCTAATGGGGCAGCTTGAGTGTAATCACCACAGAAATCGGTGTATATGTTCACCCCAGCTGGCCGCTGACTCTACCTATCTGCGGACTTTCCTCTCTCACGTCCCAGTGGTCGCTATGCCTCCGAGACCGTATTATTTCTTTTCTGAATGCTGTAACACCAGCAAGAATCGGCCAAAGGTGGAATTGAGTGAGCAGCATTTCCTGCTTCACTGACCTTATCGTTCCATGTCATAGCAATGTTTCTGCAAGGCCTCACCCAGTCGTGTATTCTTAGCCAAAATGACAGGTCATGTGGAAAGTGTGATGTCTCGGTCTCGAAAAAACCGAGACGTTGCGGTAAAAAGCGTCTTCGAAACTAAACGAAAGCACTCAAAGTTTAGTTAGACAGGTAACACGCCGTCCTGTCCGGCCTTCCCACGTTTTTTTTTGTTCTTTTCAAATTTCTACTTGCTCTGATCTGGGAACACAATGGCAACATTGAGGATAGGCTGAACAAGGGTCGTTGAGTTGCGTAAAATGCACGGGCGTGAGCGCACTCGTCCTCTTTGGCAGATACTGAGCAAAAAAAAGGGTTTCTTTGATGCCCGGCAGCCTCGCTAAGATGTGACCCTGAACATTCCCAAAGGCCGGGCCTGTCGTGATTCCCGCCCCCGACTGCAAATTTTTTGCAAACATTAGCTGCACAAATATTATTAGAGGTTTGCTAAAGGTGGTATCCGATGGTACCAGCACACCTCATAGTTGCCTCCACTCGGAAGATAGAGGCGCGCAGCCGCAACCGAAAGGCTACGCTTAGGTGTTGTGCGTTTGTTAAACCACACACTGGCGCTTCGTGCCACTACAGTCACCTTACGGGTCACCTTCGTCGGTAATCCGCGCTGGGTGACGTGAGAAACTTTAGTAATAAATAAACAGCATTATATTATTCCACATTTACATTTTGCAACTGCATACGCATGGGCACTATAAATAATGTAGCTGAAGTAAAGCCAGAAAAAAAAACCGCGACCAATACGTCCTTTTAACCAACACGTTAGTACTCATCTCTGAAGCGCCGACCGCTTCTCCACCTTTACGAGACAGGAAAAATCGTAATGCGCTGTTGCATTCTTCAATTTATTTCCGTAGGAGTTAATTAAATAATTCTTGAAAAGGCGCACTGGCGCGTTTTATTTCCCTGAATGCAGTACAGAAAGCAGACATTTGGTCTTTCGATTGTTTGACCACTGAGATCTAAAAACAATACGAAGAGAAAACGAAGGATGGTTTAATAAATTGTTTCTCATAAAAGGGAGCTTGTCATGTCAACTGAGGATCAGTCTGATCATGTAGTGGGCTGGGTTTCATTTTTTTATGTACGTTTGACAAAAAGATAGCGCATTTGCAACTGTTAGTTTTGTCCGATTGTGTGTCCCAAATTTTAAGTTGCTTTTGGTCCAGAATATTTTAATGAACGTTAAAGCATTTGAGGGACAACGAGCCTAAAGATTGGGTAAAAGAAATCCGCGACCACTACATAGAAGACGTTAGAATTTTCAATGGCACGCCGATGCAAGCATCGGTCAAGGCCAAACTCGGTGCTGCTGTTGAGACACTAGATTTCAAAACTCTGTGTTTCGCATAAACGTTTATCCGCAATTTGATGATGCATGACATCTTCTGGTAAGTTTTCCGGAGGAAACAACCTAATAGTCAAATACGAAGTTATGAGGCATACACCAGGGGTCCAAAAATAGCACCTTAGCTTTAATGCTGCATTCGCATAAATATAGCTGTGAGCACGGTGCCCAGTAGCCCATTCGTAATAATTATTTCACATACAACTCATTAGGAAAGTAAAGTCGTGTTTAAACTCCGCTGATATTCGAAGAATCCTAGTCTCACGGGAATCTCATTTGACGAGAACAGTTGGAACCTAAAATTTTAGTGACCTGCGAAAATTTAGTACGTGCTCTCTCAATCCTACATGCCAAGAAAACATTGCAGTTAAGGAAGTTTGGTGAATGGGCTCTTTTATGCATATTTATGCGAGAGTAGACAAAACTGCACGCGCACTGGTGCGCTTCTTAGGACGTTGTAAATTAAGTTACTTTCCTCAAAATCGGAACTGTACTTCGTTTCACTTCGCGTTCATTCAATATGAACAACAACAAAAAAGCCGCGACATGGTAACTTGCGCGTAAACGAAACGCTAAGGCGCCCGTGTGCTGTGCGATGTCAGTGCACGTTAAAGATCCTCCAGGAAGTCGAAATTATTCTGGAGCCCTCCACTACGGCACCTCTTTCTTCCTTCTTTCACTCTCTCCTTTATCCCTTTCCTTACGGCGCCGTTCAGGTGTCCGCAGATATATGAGACAGGTACTGAGCCATTTCGTTTCCGCAAAAACCAATTATTATTATTATTATTATTATTATTATTATTATTATTATTATTATTATTATTATTATTATTATTATTATTATTATTATTATTATTATTATTATGATTATAAACCAAAAGGCACGAGAAAGAGGGCTCTTACGAGACGAAACTATAGAACAGAATGAGATGAGCCCAAATTTCTTACTAAACAAAAAAAAATACAACTCTGTCGTATCCTTGCAGCCATCCTAATAGTACCACTTCAAGTAGAAATTGCTCAGTCTACGTTCATGCTCTTTAGGCAACTAAATGGCATATTTGTTTCTTATCTTCTTTTTACAGAAGGGGCTATCATATTAGGGTTTCAAGGTTTGTAAGTCCACATCTCCGGCACAAATTCCTGACTCAAGCGCGTTTGTTTACATACTATGATATTTAGTGGCCTTGGAGGCCTCACCGTTCGGGTTTGCTGCTTCATCATGATGATAGCATTACAGTGCAAGTAGCCATAAGGTGCAAAGGAAAGCTTCTGTTCAGCTTCACTTTGCAAATCATTCATGGCCAGTGACATTGTACGAATCGGTGTCACACACGTCGCAACAATACTGCAAATTGTTTGCGAGCAAAAAAGAGGTAGAGTGCTTACCACAGCTTCCGTATCCGTGTCCTCAGTGGCCTGTCCCTGGCTGTGCGAGTGAGTAGAGATGAGCGCGCAGCGACATTCATAAATAAAGCCATGCTGACGTCATCAGCGACCCTTTCTCGTCGCTGTAATTGTTCTCGAGCCGCCTCATTGGCGGCTGCTTCGTGGCTCGGGAGAGCGTTGCCCCGACAAACTACCGCATGTGACTACATCACGGCAGTTACATGTACATACGCGTCGGCAGAAGGAAGCGGATACGTTCTTGACCTCGCGAGGTGAGGGCTATTCTCCGCGTGGGCGCGAAAATACTAGAACAATAACCGAACAAACTGCGGAGCGCTTTCCCGGCCACGCGCAGAATGAGGAATTTACTTTTAGGGCGGGTCCAATAACTTTTTACGGCCGGCTGTCCTCACGACGGTAGGTCTAGACAGCGAACGCAGTGATAACGAGAAAAAATCCGTCCTTTTTGTGCCGGCCGGCGCGCACGAGCGGAATCCTGCCTATTGCCGCGATGCGTGCAAGTCCTCGTGTGTTCGCAGTTACGTGCCTGGCGCCGAGTCCGAATAAAAGTACGGCTCTTCACAATATACAGTGCTCAAGCCTTTCTCAGGGTTTAAAGGTCGCTGCCAATCAACTGTCGAATTCTGATGAGAAAAGGTGTACACATGCACCAAAGGAACTTCGAAACGCGATGACAGCCTCGACCAATTCAGTTTTTCTGGTACGGCGCAGTTATGTCTGGGCAAAGATTCGTAGCGTAGATTGTATGCGTTGGCTTAACGAGGTCCGAAATTTCGTGGCCTGGTTACTGTTATTATTTGTTATCTAAATCACACCGCACTGTTGTGCCTCACTGCAGAGCGCATTTTCACAAGGGCGAGAAGGCAAGAGAACACAACCCAAGGCTTAATGTGGAGTCTTTGTAAAATGCATAAAACGCATAAAAGTAACAGTATAGAAGAAGCAAAGATTCAGAGCAATAATACGAACTAATGCACTTCAGTCTAAAAAAAATAAGACATCCCAACTCTTTCAAGGAGCCCTGGCTAGAAATTAGTTTTATTCTTTCATTGTCTTAGAAAAAACAACTAATCACATCAGTTTACCTTTGCCAAAATTACATCTCATGAATAGTGTGCACAGTGTTCCTCTATTGATTTTAGCAGTAAGACAAGCGTAACTGGTTGCCTTCGGTTGATTGCTAGTCTTCTCGAGCGCACTGCTTGTTTCACCGCTATGAATTTCCTGCTAGCGCAGATTTTTGATTTCCTTCAATTTCTTCAGCGCCAGTGCTCCAGGACCTTGGTGCCTTTTGGGAGAAGAACTATTTGGCATTGTAGAAAGTGCTCTGTTTACTCTTAGAATGGTTTGAAGCATAGAATAATGTGCAGTGTTATATGAATGTAGGGCTCTGCATGATAAAGAACTCGGTTTTTCAGCAGCGCGCAACATGAGCACGAAACACGGAGGAACAAGACGACGCGCAAGTGCTGAAGTTCAACATTATTTCAGAAAGTTGGCGAAACACTGCATGATATCCGCAGAAAGCGACCATCAGAGGTACAGAAGATGTAGGCCCGCAGTGAAATGGGGGGGGGGGGGAGAAGAAGCAAAGATAAAAAAAAGAATCGGAAAAAATGATCCTACCAGCATAGTATACCGATACAGGCAGCAAGCCAAGTCCACGTATCATTAACAAAAAGCAACAAAAAGTGGGGAACATCAATGTAGCAGAGGCCTGGTACAAAAAAGCCAGCAGCTAGCACGGCTGCAAAGCTGCAAAAGAATGTTTTGCTTCTTTTCTTTTCTTTGCTTTTACGAGAATAGACGGTAGCAAAATTTGGCAAGCCAACAGTCACATAATTCTAAAAGCAAAAAAATTCAAGCATGGTGAACGCTTATAATATTTAGTCGAAATACGAAGGTGACACGAAGGCATGAAGCGCCTTTCGGGATTATCGAAATAGAATGGAAAGTGATGCGCACGAGAATTTTTAACCATTAAATTTTGGGCGTTTACTTTTCTTGCCCTGGGTAAATAAACTAGCTTTCCTAGATTTTTGACGTTATTTTTTCATGATAACTCTTACTCCAGTCATTCTCATTTGAGTACCTTGGTCGCAAGTCGTGCGAAGCTATTCGTCCCTTCACGAACTTGGCAACTCATATCAGAGGTAACAAAGATGTCCTTTAGTAACCATTATCCTCAGCTCTTCCCAATCGAATCCACTGAATATCTCTTAAATACGCGGTAAGCAGCAGTGGAGATATTGTGCACACTTTCCAGATTAATATTTTATCACTTTTACATTGGCGGCTAGTAATGGTTACTCTGGAGTCTCTAGAGATATATCTAGTACCCTATATGAATCTTTCGCACCACGTTACGCAATAATTGCATGACAGCTAATTTTTCGACTGAATATAATGATTTGTCATAATCTGTTGAAGGCTATACGCAGCGATTGCTTATATCTTGTGCATTTTCTAAAACTCGATGTATTGGACCCGCCACAGTGGCTTAGTGTTTTGGGCGCCAGACTGTTAAGCCCCTGGACGCGGGTTCGATCTTAGCCGCGGCGGCCTCGTTTCGATGGAGGCGAACCGCAAGGCGCCCGTACATTGTGGGATGTGAGTGCACGTTAAAGAGCCCCCGGTGGTCGACATTATTCTAGAGCCTTTCACAACGACGTCCTTCATAGCCAATGTCGTTCTGGGACGCTCAACCTCTATATCGTATGCCATACCATAACCTGATACACTGTGCGAATGTGGTCCATCACAGAAGACTCTTTCTGTAAACCAGGAGGCTGTCTTGGTTTTCAGAAGTATAAGGCAACTCTAATTCGAGTAGCGATCGCCGTTGTAAATACCTTGTGAGCAACAGACAATAATCTAATGCTTTTTAATCTTTAACATCCCCTTCCTTAAGGACTATTGTAATATCGGTATTCTTCCAAGAGTCTGTAAGTTCTAGGTCGTTCGGCGTTGCGTATGGAGCGTGGCTAAGTTTGTAGCACGATATTTTCTTCAACATTAAGTTACTTAATCCTCACCTTTTTTCCTTTGCAGTGCTTCTAAGGTTATCGGCACTTGCTCTTTCGTTACACCCTGAGTGCCCATTTTTTTTAGGTAAGAGCCCCACTCTCACACAGCTAACGTTGAAGTGACGCCTGACGGCAGCCTAGGCGAACTTTTCGACAGTGGCCGGCGCCTTGCGGCTGGAATTATCCTTGCTTGGAGTATGTTTTCGTGTGTCGAGGCACTAGCGTACGCCTTTGTGGCCGCACTATACTGCAGTTTTTAGGAGATAGAGCTTGTTTAGTACCTGCGAAGTGAGTTAGATTCGGTTGTTTATGGGCTGCGGGCTTGCAACAGCTGGACACCTCGCTCCTGTGTACAACATAAACAGGAATTACCGAATCCAAAATTATAATAATAAAAATAATGATAACAACGAGTTCAGTACCCTCTTGCAAACAAAGGCATAAAACAGGCATGCCAAAGCAAATAATGAGGCTTGTCCGATTGGGCCAGGAAACATCGCTGAATGGCAAGGTATTATACAATTGCAGTCAAGAATGTGGACCCTGATCAAAATACTGAGTAAGCAATTATTTCAAGTAAAGATTACTCATAGAAAGTAGGTGAACTGCGAACAAGGAGGTAAAATTAAGAAATAGTTAACAATATTTTAAGATAATTTTAGGCTTCCTTTGTGGTCACAGGAAAATTACCATCACGGAATTAAGTAAATATATTTGGAACCTAAGGACGCATCTTCAAGCGTTATCTTATTTCACTGCAATGTTGGGTACACGAAAGCGGGTACATTTTTGTAAAGCTCGAGGAGCAGCATATTACTTTGTGAGCTCGGTATGCCAAAACTGAGGTTGGACTACTGTCTGCTTTTGAAACATAGAAGACCAAGAAATAAAACCAGATTTTCACTGTTAGCTGAACAGGAATTTTCTGCGACACATTTCAGCGTCTTTAGAATGCTAGTAATACGGCACTGGCAGCGTGGAGAAAAAAGTGCAAACACAGGAATTCTCTGTATCAATTTACTAACCAGTATGGCACGCATGTCTGTTTTTTTTTGAGCCACATTAGAACCGAGGCTTCGATATTAAAATGAAGCTACGCAACACTTCTAGGCCTGCCGGAAACGTAAGCTCGGTGACTATGCCAGGATAGCTCAGTATAAAGGAACAAACCACGATATTTTATAGAATTTGAGGAATCTATTGTAGTGCACCGACAGGTGTAATAAATAAAGACATGCAAAATACCCAGTTTTCGTAACCTGTAATTACTGTTTACCGGATTTGTCGCCAAGCCGTTGTTAGAAAACTGAGACCATTGTACAGCACACTTTCTCCTTAGATCTTCGCAAATCAGGTAATGACACGCTTTCCTTTACCACGAACTTTGGCGCCCCTCTCGAGGAGGCGCTTTCCGAAGCACATGCAAAAAAAAGGTTAATGCTATCTGCCTCCATGAAGGGTCAGCTGAAAAGAAATGAGTGGTAGAAGCCATTCCTTCACTTTTACTTTGAAACCGGTCTATTAAAGACCAGGCTTTTTGCAGTATTTTTGTGCAATAGTTGAAACAATGTATGAAGCACTGTCGGTTAGGAACCTCAAATAAACCTGGCACCCTGTTTTTGGAGTATTATATTTTGCTCATTATTTCTTAATTTTATGCGAGCGGTTACAGCGCTTCCAAAATACTCAGCCAGTATTTGCACGCGGTATATCTGCATTACGACAGCTATGGTATTGTCAACGTAGTTCAGTATGGGTCTCTGAAAGAAAATGTTCATTTTCCTGCAAACGTTTCATAACCTGTTTGTGCCGAAGTCGATGTACAAAGCATCGTCCAATGAAAGGCAATAAATAAAATGTTTAGCTTCGCGTCATCAGCTAGCTTGCTCACTTTGTTAACTCAAGAAACAATGCTAGAGCAAACTCAAGCAGGCATAAGGGATGAGAAGTGACGAGCCACAAAATAATGATCTGCCAAGCGTTATTAATGACGCATGAGCAAAATGAATGTTGGAAGCTCAGGCCGTTATGTGACTGGTGCAGGATTTCATTTAGGAGCCCCTCACCAATTCTGCTCTGGTCGAATTATTTAATCCATTGTGTACTCCAGTCCAAGATAGCAGAGATAAGTTCTTCGCAACAGCACTGTTCGTCAGATACAAAACATTTATGCTCAAGTCCCCCACTAGACAAAGTTCATCCCCAGAATTGAAACGCTGAAGGAATTCTTCTAGTTCGAATAAAAAGCTTTCAGAATATTGCGCCGGCGGACGACAGAAAGAAACAATTGACTGACAGCCCATCTCAGGAGTCATCTGGACGGCTAAGCATCCTGTAAATGTGAAGCAAACGTCAAGGGCTGCTGCGTCTTACTTGCTTGTAACAAACATAGCAATACCACGGCTCAACCGAAGTCGTCGTGCCACGGGATAAGAGCGATAGCCAGGAAGCCGAAAAGAGTGGACAGAAACTTTTGGGACGTTTAATACCATGCAAAGAAAAAAAAAAAGAATAAAGTTGGTTGTTAAAACGACAAGGAATTCATTCCCCGTACTTGCGAATACTTCTGATTTCAACGTGTTCAGCACCTCAAGAACGACTGAAGAAAACAAAATCTGGTAGTCCGGAACAAGCGCTTGCTAATAAGCCACAACGTTATCAACATCCTCTAGCTTGTTAATTCAACTGTGGGGCTTAGTTTCAATTTTATTCTAAAAAAGCTTGCCCCTCTTTACCATGTGAAAGATATGAAGAACGATGAGGGGGCCATTCTTGTTGAGCAATGTCGCACTTTTAATGGCTGTAAGCCGAACTTTCAGGGAGTGAAGATAGGGAGCATGAGCAGGTCGCAAACCACTCGAGAGACAATAGAAGCATAACTATATCAGAAATTCTGGGCTACGTTGCGTTAGCGATAGCTCGATTGCATTGTATAAAGCTGAAAAAATATTTCTTTCGCAGGATTTTCCTGAAGATTCTGTACGTGTTTTTGCACCTGTACGGTCTGCGCCTGCGCTGCTCTGAGAGCATATATAAGCTATGTGTTTTTCCTCTGAATAAACATTTGAGAGTCAGCGCTATGTTAGTCCTTTCTGCCCTTTCTTCTGTGTGTCTTCTTTGGCCTGGAGCCACTGTGCTGTTATTTTACGAATATGTCCCAACCACTCCATCGCGCCAGAAAATCTCTGTTTGGACAGAGTGAAGTTGTCATTTAAAAATATTCTCGGGCGACCTTCGGAATGGTAAAGCTGCTACAGTTTCTCGCGGGCTGAGAACTATTTCTCTCTACAGGCTACACAGGCAGAGCCGACTGATCGTAAGAGCAGCATCATATTGCCGCGAACATTTGCAGTGTTTGTTCATTCTTCAAATCTGCCGCCACACAACTTTATCGCTTTGTTTGCGACGCAAGACGCGACTAGATTTATCTCGATTGATCGCAGCCTGGCAGCGCTGATTCTACGTTGTTCCGGAATGTTCTAGCAACTTTTCACGTTTTATCTCGAAAGTTCGCTATCAGCTTTAAATTGAGCACGGCCGACAGCGACGGGCATTCTGTTCGACGACCGCCGAGCACGCTTGTCGCTTCGCCGCCGCCGAGTGATTCAGTCCATTTTGGGTGCAAGTCAGCCCAATAAACAGTTTTGTTTTAGAAGACCTTTTGTCCGTCTTCATCTCTGCTTCGACTGCCGTCACCACTAAGTGACATCTGGTGGAGGTGCTGGGAAGCCTTCCATGTTCCAGACGCCCCCATCAAGTCGTGAAGCCAGCCCTCAGCGCTTCGTCCCCGAGGATGAGCCAGCAGCTCAGCGAGCCAGCTGACGTCTCCAGGGAGAGGAGCCTGGTTTTGGGACCCGGCCGGACCGCACCAGACAGCGAAAAGACGCTGCTACGAGCATCGCAACCTCACCGAAGATGTCGACACCGATCATACCGCAGCAGTCGCGGGTGCCGCCAATTTTCAATGGGTCCCTAGCTGAAGACCCTGAAGAATGTTTTGACCAATTTGAGCGCGTGGCGTCATTAATCAAGTGGGGTGATGCGGCAAAAAATGGACACGTGTTTTTCTCATTGGTTGGCTCCGCACACACGTGGTACGAAAACTACAAGTCGTCCCTTACAACATGGGAGCTTATCAAGAGAGAACTATAGAAGGTATTCACCAGTGTCGTAAGGAAAGAAAGAGCCGAACGACTCCTCCAGTCCAAGATCCAGCTGCCGAATGAGCCCGTCCGTGGTTACGTCGAGGAGATGAAGCGCCTATTTTGCCGCGCCGACCCCGATATGACCGAGGAAAAGAAAGATCAGTTTTTAATGCGCGGCGTAAAAGAACAACGATTTGGCAGCCGCGTCCGCCAGCCCCCCAAAACAGTCGAGGAATTTATGCAAGAAGCCTGCACGATTGAGAAGACCCTCGACGTCCGAGCTCGGCAGTACAATCGCTCTTCCTCTGCCTGTGCAATCCGTTCGGGCACGACGGCCACCACCAGCGACAGCTTGCGGGAAGTTATCTGCGAAGTCGTCCGAGAGGAGCTACGCCGATTAATGCCATCTTCCCCACAGCCACAAGCAGTGACTCTGATGGATGTGGTACGCGAAGAAGTGCAACAGGCACTTGGCACCCCAACGGCCACAGAACCCCAGGCCATGACCTACGCCGCTGCAGTAAGGGCTCCTCAGCCCCAACGACAACCCCTGCATCCTGTCCGACATTAACATTTTGTTCCCGAACGTCCCGCCCGGCCAGCATACGATCGACGCTCAAGCCCCAGGAAATGCGATGGCTGGAGGACTTCTGACAACCGGCCGTTGTGCTTCCATTGCGGTGAGGCCGGCCATGTTCTTCGTCACTGCCAGTACAGACGTATCGGTCTTCGAATATTTGCCGTTAACTCCCCACGACCACGCTTCTGCCAACGTCCGCAGGAAATTGACGAGTAGCTGCGTCGAGAGGAGCACACGCCGAATCGCTTTTCGCGCTCACCATCGCCGTCAACCTCGCACTTTGCGTCGCCACTCCGCAAATACGCAGCCGCGGTACGAGGAAGGTCTCCCAACCCCCGTAGGGGAAACTAAAGACAGCAACCTTTGGAAGTGAGGTTGCTCACGAGCGAAACGCCGAAGATCCTCCACCGACCACGCCCCATGAAGACGCTGCACCGACGCCGCACACAACGATAACCCCGACCACGGCGCAAACTGCGTTCAAAACGACGCCGCCACACAGAAAAGCTTCGACCACACGCCCCACCCGCGACTAGAATACGCGACGAAGCCGTGACCCGACGCCGAGAGCGATATGCAATGCAAAAGCCAGGACCTCCGACTTAGAAGTGACTGTCGGTGGCCGGAAAGTTACCGCTCTAGTCGACACAGGAGCCGATTACTCTGTGATGAATGGAACATTCGCTGCGCATCTGAGAAAAGTCACAACGGCTTGGGACGGCCCAAAAAGTCGCAACGCAGAGGGCCACCTCATTACGCCATCAGGACGATGCACAGCCCGAGTGACTGTCAAAGGACATACCTATCCTGCGACCTTTGTTGCGCTAACGCAATGCTCCCGCGAAGTGATCTTGGGTATGGATTTCCTTAATGAGCATCAGGCGATCATCGACCTGCGATCCAAGCTGATGATGCTTTCGACGGACGAAGCCATCGCTTCGATGAAAACTCGGGAAAATCACGTTGCCCTGGGTGTCCTGGAGGAAGAAGTGAGCGTCCCACCCCGTTCACTCGTTATCTTGACCGTAGGCGCCACGAAAGCCATTAACGCTGAAGCCATCATCGAGGGGAACATGCAGTTGCTTCTAGACCGAGGAATCAACATCGCAAGAGGCATCGCACATTTCCGCAATGGCCAGGCCGAAGTACTGCTGACTAACTTCAGCAAAGAATACAGGAACATTAACAGAGGAACGAGGATTGCTTTCTTCGACGAAATATCCGACTTACGAGACTCCTTCGCCCTCTCCGAAACCTCCGCAGAAGATTCGCCTGACCAAGAGAACTCGCCCACTTTTGACATCAACCCAGCCCTGTCCTGGAACAGACAAGACCAGATCCGCAATCTGCTTCGAAGCTACAGTGAGTGTTTTCCGACATCGCCGAAGGTCCGACAAACGCCCATTGCCAAGCATCGCATTATAACGGACCAACACGTCCGACCTTTCCGTCAAAGCCCCTACCGTGTGTCACCGCGAGAACGACAAGCCATCCGGGACCAAGTCGAAGAAAGGCTTCGCGACAACGTCATCCAGCCTTCAAACAGGCAATGGGCGGCACCGGTTGTTCTAGTGAGAAATAAAGACGGCACACTTCGATTCTGCGTTTATTACCGCCGCTTGAACAACATAACAAAAAAGGACGTCTACCCTCTCCCCACATCGACGACACACTGGACTGCAACGTCAAATATTTCTCGTCGATGGACCTCAAGAGCGGGTACTGCAAATTGAGGTCGACGAAAGAGATCGCGAGAAGACAGCATTCATCACTCCGGATGGGCTGTTCGAGTTCAAGGTGATGCCATTTGGTCTCTGTTCCGCACCAGCGACGTTTCAGCGAGTAATGGATACAGTGCTGGCAGGCATGAAGTGGCAAATGTGTCTGGTGTATTTAGACGACGTCGTTGTCTTCGCCTCGAACTTTGAAGAGCACCTCAAAAGAGTTCGAACAGTACTAGAAGCCATCAAGTCGTCTGGCCTAATCTTGAAAGCAGAGAAGTGCCACTTTGCCTGCGAAGAGCTGCTGTTTCTAGGCCACATCGTTAGCAAGGAGGGAGTACGCCCGGACCCGCAGAAAACCGCTGCTATTGAACACTTTCCACCGCCGGCCGATAAAAAAGCAATGCGAAGATTTCTCGGACTGTGCGCATATTACCGACGATTTCTGAAAAACTTTTTGCGCATCGCCGAACCCCCTACCCAACTGACGAAAGCAGACGTGCCGTTTTAATGGGAAGCGCCGCAAGCAGAAGCCTTCAAGGAACTTCAGCGTCGTTTACGGTCCCCACCGATCCTCACGAATTTTGATGAAGACGCCGTTACTGAAGTTCATATCCACGCAAGCAGCGTGGGCCTTGGTGCCGTTTTCGTTCAAGATAGCGACGGGCGGGAGAAAGTCATCGCATACGCTAGCCGTTCCCTTTCCAAGGCCGAGGCTAACTATTCGACAGTTGAGAAGGAGTGCCTTGCCATCATCTGAGCTACGTCCAAATTCCGCCCCTACCTGTACGGACGACCGTTCAAGGTGGTCAGCGATCACCACGTGCTGTGCTGGCTTGCCAATTTGAAGGACCTCTCTGGCCGACTCTCTCGATGGAGTCTGTGTCTCCAGGAGCTTGACGTCACCGTCGTTTACAAGTCCGGACGCAAGCACTCTGACGCCAATTGCCTCTCACGAGCCCCTGTAGATACACCGCCGCCGGACGACGATGAGGACGCCTTCCTGGGATCCATCAGCCACAGCTCTTTTGCTCAGCAGCAACGCTCGGACCCGGACCTAAAACGCCTCATCGAGTACCTGGAAGACAAGGTTTCTTCACCCCCCGCTTCATTCAAGCGAGGACTGTCTTCCTTGTGTGGGCAGAATGAGGTCCTTGTGAAGAACTTTGCAGCGAGCAAAACAGCTTACCTCCTTGTTGTACCTGCTTGTCTCCGCGAAGAAGTTCTACACACTTCACACAACGAGCCGACAGCTGGACATCTCGGGTTTTCTCGCACCCTCCGACGCATTCAAGACAAGTATTACTGGCCCCGACTGTCTGCCGATGTCGCACATTATGTGTAAACCTGCCGACATTGTCAGGGACGAAAGACCCCTCCCACACGAACAGCAGGAATTCTGAACCCCATTGAACCTCCCTCAAGGCCCTTTCAGCAGATCGGCATGGACTTGTTTGGCCCTTTTCCAACGTCGCCTGGAAATAAGTGGATCATCTTAGCGACCGACTACCTGACCCGCTACGCGGAGGCGAAAGCCCTACCGAACGGAACAGCAGAGAAGTCGCCAAATTTTTCGTGGAGTGCATTCTTCTTCGACACGGCGCCTCCGATGTGGTCATCACGGACAGAGGAACAGAATTCACGGCGGAACTAGCGCAAGCCGTCCTGCGTTACAGCCAAACCAGCCACCGGAGGACAACTGCATACCATCCGCAGACAAATGGACTGACCGAGGGCCTGAACAAAACCATTGCCGATATGCTCGCCATGTATGTCGATACCGAACACAAAACTTGGGACGTCATCCTGCCTTACGTCGTCTTCGCCTACAACACCGCAGTGCAGGAGACCACTCAGATAGCGCCTTTTAGGCTCGTCCATGACATGGAGGCCACGACCACGCTAGACGCCATGCTGCCCAACGTTACAGAAGATAACGTCGACGTTGCCGCCTACTTTCAACGCGCAGAAGAAGCTCGAAGGCTTGCACGATTACGGATCAAAGATCAGCAGCGGTCTGACGCCAGACGCTACAACCTACGAAGACGCAGCGCGGAATACAAGCCAGGAGACGAAGTCTGGGTTTTTTCGCCCATTCACCGCCGTGGATTGAGCGCGCCGCTATTTCGCCGCTTTTGCGCCGCTATTTCGGCCCGTACAAGGCTCTTCGTCAGCTAGGTGAACTGGATTATGGAGTCATTCCTGACGCAATGACTGCATCCCAGCGACGCTGCGTACGACGAGAAGTTGTCCATGTAGTCCATCTGAGGCCGTTTTATGCGCGCTAAAGGACACTGCATTTCCATACTCTATTTTCACAAGATCCGTTTTATCTCTTACTAGTCGCATTATTTATTTTAATGCATCGGGTCGATGGTTCTTTGAGAGGGGAGTAATGCCGCGACCATTTGCAGTGTCTGTTCATTCTTCAAATCTGCCGCCACACAACTTTATCGCTTTGTTTGCGACGCAAGACGCGATTAGATTTATCTCGATTGATCACAGCCTGGCAGCCCTAATTCTACGTTGTTCCGGAACGTTCTAGTAACTTTGCACGCTTTATCTCGAAAGTTCGCTATCAGCTTTAAATTGAGCACGGCCGACAGCGGCGGGCATTCTGTTGGACGACCGCCGAGCACGCTTGTCGCTTCGCCACCGCCGAGTGAATCAGTCCATTTTGGGTGCAGGTCAGCCCAATAAACAGTTTTCTTTTAGAAGACCTTTTGTCAGTCTTCATCGATGCTTCGACTGCCGTCACCACTACGTGACAATATTTGCCTGCGAAGCCTTGAAGAGCATTAACTCCATGCCAAGAGAAGTCAGTCCTGTCGTGCTTTGCAGCTAGCTGGTTCAGCATCTTTTGAGATTTGCGGTTCTTGTGTGGAAGCAGAGATGGGCATCCTTATGAGGGCGTCCTCACCCTCACCTCATGAGGATTTCACTCAGTGAAGTGAGGGTGAGGGAGGAAAGACTTGGTGAGGTGAGAGCGAGGGAGGGAAGGCATGATGAAGTGAGGGTGAGGGAGGGCAAGGAACACTGTCTGTGGGCGAGGGTGGTGGCCCGAGACGTACTTCCCGCTAATATTTTTTGTCTGTACAGCCCGTTATGATGTTGATGATGATGATGATGGATATTTATGGCGCAATGGCAACTGTGGTCAAATAGCACCATGGCACAAGGTGTTTAAGATTACTCAAGGTGGGGTCAAATACCCATTTCCTAAGAATTTGACCCTAAAGAAGCCTAGCAGCACGCAGGAGAAAGCTTGTACTCATTGTATCACCGGTGGGTACCCGGCGGCACTGGGGATCAAACACCGCACCTCCCGCATGCAAGGCGCATGCTCAACCACTTGGCCACCCGTGCGGTACAGCCCGTTATGAATTCCCGTTCTAAAGCGCTAGTTATTAGGGAGAAGGTTCCCGGGGAAGACGCAGTCTCTGCAGTCTGGAGGCGCACGAGGGGAACACGAAAGACAGGGAGCCGCACGCCTTCTCCGTCGCCGTGACATACTACACCACTGCCAATGCTATGCCGGAAAAAAGCTCTTCTAACTGAAAATGCCTATTTTAAAAAAAATTGTGTAAAGTTTTAGGGGCAACACCCTGTATCGTGTGCTAACAAAGAGGCACTGGTCGGGCCGGAGGGGTGGCCGCCGGTCCAACAGAAACCTTGGTACCGCAGTCAGAATTTTCATTATCAGCCCCGAGTCTGTCAGAACATCAGAGCGTATAGTAAAACATGTAGATATTATACCTTTAAGGCTGTTGAATTCACGAATTCTAAGCGTTGCTTCCCGGAACGAAGTGCGTTTCAGCTTAGTGAGGTTTCAAAGAACTGGCTGCAGCGCAAAAAAATGCTTCTGTGAAATTCCACTGTCAAATCAAAGCATGTTGGCGGCACTAGTGTCGAATTTTTCTATTCATGCTTTCAGATGTTCAGTAGAGTTGTATCTTTCTATTTTAGTTGGCATTGCGGTATAGGAAAGCGGTGCCGTAAAGGGGTGGGCAAAACCAACCATTGTAGCTTTACTATTGAAATAAAGCAGCAGGTTAACCACCTTAGTCTGAATCATCTCTCTCCGCCTTGTATGCTCAACTTAATACATTAAGTGGAACCATCGACCAGCGTGAGGCAAACAGAGCGCAGAAGATGTCGCTTCAGCTTCATCGTTTACTGACTCTTCCTCCATGGTCATACTGTCAACTCACAGACAATCACTCCACTGCTTCGCCGCTAATATCAGCCGTGCATCTACCTCCAGGGTGCATAATATACACCGATGCATCACACACAGCACTGCAGTGAGTTACCGCAGCTTACAGTCCCTCCCATACTCATCTTAACTCCCGCGCTACATACTGCGCGGATGATTGCACCCCCTTGCCTTGGAGCTTCATGCGATACAGAGTGCACTTGCTTCCCTTCCTTTCGTACCCACTTTCAATACTGTTCACATTTACACTGACCCCCTTGCTGCCCTTAAGTAGCTTAAGGCTGTCCGGCGCACATTCCAAATTACACAATCCATTCATTAACTCTGCCAAAAATACCCCTGTTCAGTGCGCATAGACTGGATTAGCCGCCGTGCTCACGAACCACATATATTCATGTGGATACAACGACACACCTTGGTACATCAGACATCCCACCACCTTCCCCTCCTCCCCTAGACCCGTTGCTGTCCTATGTTTCCGAGAAACAAGGCTTGCGCTAGCAAACACGCGACCTAATTCCTCCTTGTTCGTACCCGCTCCTCTGTAGTCTCACTCCGGAGGAGGAGGTATCTGTGCGCCGGATTCGGGCAGGAGCGGGTATGACTCCCTCTGTGCGTCATCGATGGCGTGACAACGCTTAGAACTGACTGACAACTTTCCCCATTGTGGTGCTGCGCCTGAACTGTGTGACGCAAAACACTTGCTATGGACTTGACCGGCTACAGCCTCCGTGAGACGACGGTTCCTAAGGAAGGTAGGCCTGAAATGGGACGCTGAAGACGACTATCGCATGCGGACTCTGGATAATCGCTTTATTGAGAACTTTTGCCCCTTTTTAAGCGAAGCTTGTTTACACTCCTTCTAATTTTCTCTCCCTTTCTCATTATGCCTAAAGGCAAACATCTCGAATAAACAAAAAAACTGCTAATCAATGTCCTCATCTTCGTCACGTACCCGCGTTCGCGTGTGTTAAATTACCACCGTCTATTCAATCCTGTGCTTAGCATTTTATCTAAGTCTCGCGGTAAACGCTATTTCATTATTTTATAAATATTCTTGGTGTGCATTAGTTTTCGTTCGCCGACACAAATAATGCGTTGTCTCATTTCAGCAGGGAATATAGATAAAAATGAATGTTACAAGTGCAGGGCAGATGGATGGATGCACTGCGTGCCAGAAGTAAAGGCAGAGTGACATTTTGGTGCTCAACTCGTAGCTGTCTCGGTTTTGTCTCACGTATTAGCTTAAACAACACACACGCACGTACACGCACACACACAACAATATAAGCATCTAGCCTGTCGTCCAATAGTGCCTTAAAGGCTACAAAACTACAAAAAATAACTAGTTTTAACACGACTGTTATTGAGGGTGAGGGAGGGCCAATGATGTGAGGTTGAGGGCGAGGGAGGGCCAGCGAATTTTTTGAAGTGAGGGTGAAGGTGAGAAAGGGCTGGACAACTTTTCAAAGTGAGGGCGAGGTTGAGGGAGGGCCATGGATTCAAAAGTGACAGGTAGGGAGGAAAAGTAATAACGAGAGAATTTGCCTACCTCTGTGTGGAAGACTGCTGGCTCTCGTTTTGTACATCCCTTAGACGCTGCAGCGCTTCTGCTTTCATACGAACAGTACCCGCATGGACAATAGCTTCAGCCTATCACTTCATATTGCTGCTGTTGCATTGTTGCAGCTCTTCAGATACCGAATCATACTCGTTCAGTACAAGCACCACAGTTTCTTCTAAATCACGAGATCTCGCGAACTTCATGAACTCCGCATTAAAGGCAAGGAGATTGTACTTTTTGGCTGAGAATTGACAGGCATGTTTTAAGGTTTTTTTTCTGTCGTTTAGTTTTTCTAATACGGCCGACTCTGCACTTGTGCTTTTAGTAGCCTGACTATCTTACGGTTGAGTTGTGGAACCGGAACCGCTTATTGTAGAACGATATGTTTTGCAGACGAACGCATCTTTTTTTAACAAGGTCCATTTTAGTAAACGTGTTTGAAGCTATACCTTAGCATGCCTGCCCGAGACTGTAGAAATGCTTGCAGTTTGCCCACGCCATTGACCGGTTGTCATAACCATCTGCTTATGACATGCAATGCAGTTCACTTCATTGTCAAGCAAAGCTAGGACACAGAAAAAATAGTGAATTTGCAGTTGGCTGCCATGAGATGTTTAAAAACCTAGAGGCAGCAACCTTTAAAATTATCCTCGGTTCATTAAACACTGACTGGCAGTCAGGCGAGGTACCCGAACAATGCAAGCGGCCATCATCGCCATCCTAAAGCCCAGGTGATCTCATGACAACATATCCAAACTTCGCCCAATTTCTCTCACGTCTACTGTATGGAAATTTTTGGAACGTATGTTGGCGAACCGTCTGCAGTGGTGGCCAGAGGTACTCCACTGGTACCATCCGTCACAGATTGGCTTTCGCCCTGACCTTTGTGGAGACTTTCTGCACACCAATCTCATATCTCCTTAATTCGCCATCCGCATCAACTAAGAAAATGCGGGATCTTTTCAGCCAAATCGTGACATACCACAATTGTCAGTGTTAGCTCCACCTCTTTTCAACATTTGCCTCGTTACCCTTGGCATGGCGCTTGGCCGTCATTGCTGACCTGCACGCACTCATTTGTGCGGATGACACTAGTCTGGTCCGTTCATCCATCTCTCTAAACTCAGGTCACAAGTTTACAGCTCACTCTGACAAATAGAGACTAATGGTGCTCTGTTGTAGGGCTCACGTTGTCTCCCCAAAGGACGGTTCCACTTCCCACCGCGAACGCACGTGGCCGCCGTGTGTTTAACAGCAAACCTATGAGCGTTTATCTCAAGGGCAATAGAATTCCAGTCGTCACCACACTCGGAGTACTCTAGTTTGGGCTAGTTGGTTCATGATTCACAAAGAGAACGGAAAAATATGTTACGTGGTTACTTATCGTGCTTCCTGTATTAGATCTCTTTCAATGGTCTGTTGTACTGCGTGTATTGTCTTTCTTGACTTTGCGAATGGGTGACTGCATGGATGTTACGATGTGTTGGCTTAGAAAAAGGCAGGTTTGACGCAAAATAAAATTCAGTTGTAAGTTGGCGCTGGTCCTGTCATGTACAATTTTCTTTTGTCCCCGTACTTCGCGCCGTTTTCTTTGTGAATCGCTCCGAGTCCCCTGTCTTGACCTGCATGATTCCGGCTCTGCAAGGCCTTGGCTCCGCACAGCACGCCAAAAGGCTTCCCAAAGGCTGGATCTCTTCCACCACACTGCTCAGAAGTCAGGTGATGCCACGTCCACCATCGCCCGCTTCCTTATATGTTCTGCGCTGCAGCCAAGATTGATTTACGAAGCCCAATTGCAGCACTTGACACGCGCAGAGCGGAATCATTTGGAATCGATCAATCGAGGAGCAATGCGTGTTATTACGGGCCTCGATAAATTACCCCAATCCGAGCACTCAAGGACGAGGTGCTAATAAGTACGCTTGATATGATTCACCAGCGTCGCCCGTCACGGTGCAAAAAAGGCCGTAATATCGGTGAAGCTGCAGCTCTCGCAAAATATATGCAGGATTGCTCCGTGTTACCTATCGTTTGAGGTCTGTCACGACCACCATGGCTTTACTAGCAACTTACGGACAATCGGCCTATGACTCGCATGCACTCACGATCTGTTGGCCACCCGAGTGAGTCTAGTGTGGGGACGAATGGAGTCTCGTCTACGACTGAACCATCACTATGACGATCACAGGACCCTGGAAATTTCTTCCCCTGATTTATTACCACAGATCGCAACATGCCCATACGCTTGCTCCCCATTTATACTCACCCCGTTTAGAATCTTCACTTTGGTGGTGGAAACCATTGCATGTGTGCAGAAGAGGCAAAATTGCAAAACAGTCAGGTCCGTTTCTTAAGCACACACATTTTGCCCAATTTCACCAGCGGCCAACACAGATAGACCTTGTGAAAGGCATTTGGCTGCTAAAACCTGTAACTCTGAAGATAGCAACGGTTGTGAATACAAGACTGTTAACTCTGTGAAAAAGAGGCCGCAGATACTGGTTCATGACACCGACTGTAACATGTTAATGATTAGAACAATGTTTCTGTCTTTAAGCTGGAAACAATTATCCAAACTGGAAAACTTTAGCGCAGTTAGTTCCAGCTCCACCGAAGAGAACTGGCTGCCTTCAAATTCTGGTGGTGCAGGTCCGTAACAATGGTCTCCCGAGAGCCTTGGAATGAACACGGGGAACTTCAGGCATGTTCAACGAAAAGGCTTTTCTCGCTGACGCGCTTGATGAACTGCTGAAGGCCTCTATACCTTTCGTCCTCACTAAGGTCGACAACTTATGCAAAGTTCTCGAAGACAAAAGCAGAAAAATTGTCCAGTGGTCCAAATCACCGAAAATCACCAGTTAGATGTTGTAATGACTGTACATTATAAATATAGATTCCCTTTTCATGCAGGGAGCCAGCCTCGGCTACCTTTATGAAAATGGCGTGGAGCTAAGCCTACATTATGCGCAGCATAATCTGGGCTTGCGATAATAACAACAGAAACACCGAGCTTCATAAAATGGTTGTAGAATTTTCTTTCCGCGTTTCTTTTGAGGACAAAAACCCACAGTACAGAAGGAAATTCCTGCACTCAGTTGCTTTCCATTGCTCGAGAAATTGCAGGGTTTGTGGTCTGCGGTTCATGCAACTTGGAACAGATAAACCAAAGCTCATAAACATTGCAGACGCATTAAGCTTTGACCGCAATGATATTTTTGAAGCAAATGGCTTATTTATACCCAGCACTGAACAAGCAGTCTTTTCATCACAGCCTAGCAAATAAAGTACATATAATCTAGTGGGAACAGGGTGACCATCCCAACACACTAAACATTGCAGTGGTGGTGATCTTCCTGACCAAGTTCTTTAACCCTTCATCAGTTCGCAATGGGCTATCAAGGCCATCGAAAATAACCTTCGTTTTAGCGGCAGAGTGTGCACCTTTTTATGTGCAGTTTTCGCATCTAAAATAGGCTATGTGACCATTCATGCATTTGTTATTGGCTCTCGCTGGTGCGCCCCACACAAGTGGAAGAAGTTCACAGCATATGCTTAATCATTGCATGTAAGACCTTCTTCAAGTAGTTTCTTGATTTCCAAAGAAAACTTTTTGAATA